>NC_066582.1:267986336-268192279 GCF_024323335.1 Lathyrus oleraceus | reverse complement strand
TCCTCTTCCTCTTCCTCTTCTTCTTCTTCTTCTTCTTCTTCTTCTTCCTGTCCTTGGTTTTAGGTATTCTTTCTCTATTTTGCCTTCTTCTTCTCGTATTGTTGCTTACTTTGCCTATGTATGTTTTCAAGTATTGTGAAACATCATATTGACTCATTCCACATTGTCACATGAAATAAACATTTTCTTTTAACACCTTACAAATGCAATTTTCTGAATACAACATCATTGTAGAATGCACAATTGGGATGCTTTGCTACTGACTTACTTTCGCTAAGTGAACCAGAATTCGCGTAGCGAATTTCCTTCGCTGCTCCTCGCTGCTAGAGAACTGAGATATTTTGCCTTTGACTTGGTTTCTCTAAGCAAACTAGAGCTTGCTTAGAGAATCAGGCCTTCGCTGCCTCTTCGTTGTTACTCGCTGCTAGCGAATCTGAATGCTTTGCTACTGACTTGGTTTCGCTAAGCGAACCAGAATTCGAATAACGAACTTCCTTTGTTGCTCCTCGCTGCTAGCGAATTTGGGTGTTTTGCCTCTGACTTGGTTTCGCTAAGCGAAGCAGAGCTCGCTTAGCGAATCGGGCCTTCGCCGCCTCTTCACTATTACTCGCTGCTAGCGAATCTGGATGCTTTGCTACTGACTTGGTTTCGCTAAGCAAACCAGAATTCGCATAGCGAACTTCCTTGGTTTCTCCTCGCTGCTAGAGAAATAGACTGTTTTGCCCCTGACTTGGTTTCGCTAAGCAAACCAGAGCTCACTTAGCGAATCGGGCCTCTGCTGGTAGCGAACCTAGATGCTTTGCTTCTGACTTAGTTTCACTAAGCGAACCAGATTTCGGGTAGGGAAATAGGACATGCTTTTTTCTTTGCTTTTTCCATCCTTTGATCTATTCCTGTAATGATTAACCACACGTCATTAGAAGTATCACTTTTCTTGACAAAGTGTGTATGATTTCATGAATAAGGGTTTCCTTAATTCGATAAATGCTATTTTTCATAAGTAAATATTAACCATTTTTGGGCATTTATGAGCAACTCAGACATAATTTTTATTTACTTACCATGAGTTGAATTGTTACAAAATGTAGGTTGTTTATGAAAATAAAGTATTCATGGCTGATCAAGACTTCGACAAGACACCGTTTCCGTAAAGTTATTCATATCATACCTATTTTTCTATTACTTTCTGAATGAGTTAATCACACACATAACACTTATTTCATATTTAGCCTATTTATGACGTAACAAGTTCTATCTTTTGTTAGTAATTATACACCCTGCATAAATAACAATAAGGATGTGTTGTGGAAGAAATTTAATTGTAAGCGAGCTAGATTGCGAAGATTTTGCATTCTAAAGGCTAAACACTATAAGCGTTTCAAGGTTTCTCCATGTGAGGTACAAAATTGAATGGATGGTGAATCAATATCGAGCTGCATTCGAATCCCACTTTCAGATGTCACACCGATTGCTTCCAGGCAACAACTCATCAATAAAAATTTTCCCGACGGGAAAATCATTGATTCTACATTACAAGCAACTAATCCGTCAACATCCGAACACACGTTTCATACACCACAGAAAGTGGCAAATATTTATAATTCTGGCACAAACCTTATGTTTAGGTTCTCCGATGATGCCTCACTGAGCCACAAGGAAAATGTCAATCCTGAATTGCAATTAAACACGACAGTACCTATGATTTCTCAAGTAAATCCCAATGATTATACAATATCAAGCCATGTTATGTAAGTCTAATATAGTTTTTTCATTTTACAATTGCAATCAATTTTTTTTTTATGTCATCACTAAATCTTCTACAGGAAATATGGTGGGAAACGTATTAAGGATAAACCAAACTTAGTTAAGCATGGAAGAGGACGTCCTAAAACATTACCTGGTGTGCCACATTTTTCCTACAACATGACAAATAAACTACCTGACACAATACTCATATCCATCAACATTGTTGTACTCAATCATGGAGTTAATCCTATGTTAGTTTCATCTTTATAATTCCATCTATTATATGTTAAGTCAATGTTAGTTTGATATCACTATTACTTAATTAATTGCATGTTACACTTTTTAAAAACAACTCTAGTGTTTTTGATAGGTTTGATTCAACACCTAACTCGGTCAAGCGTGGAAGAGGTCGTCCGAAGAAAGCTACTTCATGTAAAGAACTAGACATATCATTTACACACCCTAACAATGTTTCTATAAAACATGGTGTTAATCATATGTGAGTAATTATATGGATATCCATAAGCATATGAGTCTTTCTTGTTATAATATATTCTAATCATCATTTTTCAAACACCTATGTTTTCCAGCAGCACAAATATTGAGTTCATATCACCACCCTTTACTGTCCCTAAATTACGCTTCACGCCAAATACGGTTGCAGCTACTAAGTAACCAACATTACCAATATTTGCACCTACATCTAATTTGGAATTGGATAGTGAAAATGAAGAAGGTTCTGACTATGATCCATTCTTAGGTATGCGTAATAATTCTTTCTATATTTATTGTTTAGACCAAATTCTTTTGACATTGCTAATGTATTTAGAGTTCCTATTTTTGATTTACTATAACACATGAATCTGATTGTGATTCAAACATTGATAAAGCAAATACTTGTCCACCATTTCCAATGGCAAATCAAACAAAAGCAAACAATGAAGGTGTCCTACAAGATTATACATTAAAAAACAATTAAACAATGTATAATTATGTCATATAGTTGTCATATGCATTCATATAAATTTTTGTTTTCCTGTATATTATTGTTAACTTATTATAACTATTAACTTTTTTCTTACAAATTATTATGATTTGGGAGATGCTATGATTGAATGTAGATATTGTAAGGCCATGATGTGGTATCAAGAAAGGATGGACAAACATAGACATGCCGCAAATCTAAAATACTATTTATGTTATGGTAATGGTAAAGTTGAACTACCCCTATTGAAACATCCACCACAAGTTCTATCTCATCTCCTATTTGATCACACAACCAAAGATAGTAAGAACTTCCAATCACAAATAAGGACATACAACATGATGTTTGCATTCACTTCACCGGGAGCTAAGTTGGACAATAGATTCAATAACTGTCGTGGTCCCCATACTTTAAGAATTCAAGGCCAATCTTGCCACTGCATTGGGAATTTATTGCCACCTGAAGTCCAACCTCCCAAATTTGCCCAACTTTACATCTATGACACTGAAAATAAAATCACAAATCAAATGGAAGGTCTAAGGTACTATAATCATGTTCAACTTATTTATATACTTAGTTTTTATACTACATTCTGAATTATATTTTATTTATTGTCTAGCAACAAAAACAAAAGTCTTCCAGAAGTGATACAAAGTTTGTCAGATATGTTGTACGCACATAACATACATGCCAAAAGTTTCTTGATGGTTAGACAGTGGCTAAATCAAACCAATGTTCACAGTTTGAAACTCAAACTAATTTCATCTATATCTACTGATGGTAAATTGTACAATCAACCTACTGTTTCTGAGGTGGCAACTTTAATTGTTGGTGACATTGACACGACTGAAGAAAGGGACATTATAATGCAAGCCAAAGGGGGACAACTACAAAGAACTGATGAGTTTAATCCAACCTATCTGGCGTTCCAGTATCCATTGATATTTCCTTATGGATAGGATGGTTATAGACCCAACATTGCCCATCGAGACCTAGACATTTTTGATGATACTCAGAGGAATCGACTTACAATATGAGAATGGCTAGCATTTAGAATTCAAATAAGATATGATGAGGAAAATACTTTGTATCGTCCAGGAGATTGTTCCAATAATTTTTGGTAAATGGTTACACAATGCTTGAAGGTGAGAGATTGAATTGGCTGAGAAAAAATCAAAGCAAACTAAGAGTGTCAATGTTTATAAGTTTGAATGCAGAGCAAAATCAAATGACAGGATCAAGCACAGTGAAAAGAGTCATATTTCCATCGCCATATGTGGGAAGTAGGAGATTTATGGATCAACTGTACTATGATGGCATGGTGATTTGTAGTAAGGTGGGATTTCCGGATCTATTGATAACATTCACCTGCAACCCAAACTGGCCTGAGATTCAAAGAGTACTTGTTCCCTTAAATTTTAAGCCACAAGATAGACCAGATATCATTGATAGAATATTTAAGATGAAGTTTGATAGAGTTCTAGCAGACGTGGCCAAGAAGGGTGTGTTAGGAAAATATAGTTTGATAGAGTTCTAGCATTTCTAATGTACTATTCATTATATTATAATGTACTATTCATTATATTTTAATGATTACACACAAGATAGACCAGATATCTTTTGAATGTTTTTTTGAAGACATATATAAATACTTTTGAATACCTAAATATTTTTTCCTTTAAATATTTCTAGGTGTTTAATTTTTTTATTAATAGAATATCTGGATATGTACCAATTCAATTCTCATGTCTATATTTTTATTTAACAAACATTCTTATTTTCAGATATGTACACAATTGAGTTTCAAAAGAGAGGGCTGCCACATGCACACATTCTTATTTTCTTGCATCCATCCAATAAATATCCCGGTTCAAAAGACATAGACAAAATCATATCAGCTGAAGTACCCGATCCGGTGAAACAACCAAGATTATATAACCTGGTAAAGAACCACATGGTTCATGGACCTTGTGGGTTGGCAAACCAAAAGTGCCCTTGTATGAAGGATGGTAAGTGCTCAAAGTACTATCCTAAGAAATTTCAAGATGTTACAATTGTTGATCAAGATGGATACCCAGTTTATAGGAGGAGAGATCAAGGGAATACAGTTGACAAAAATGGAGTCGCATTTCACAGTGGTCATGTTGTCCCCCACAACCCAAGTTTGTTGATGAAATATGAGGCACACATTAATATGGAGTGGTGCAATCAAAGTACTTCAATAAAATATCTTTTCAAGTACATCAACAAGGGTTCTGATAGGATTTCAGCAGTGATCGTTCCAAATAACTCTCATACAGATGGAAATATTGATGAAATCAAAATTACCTTGATTGTCGATATGTATCACCAAGTAAAGCATGCTGGAAAATCTTCTCTTATGCAATTCATGGTCGAAAACCAGCAGTTGAAAGGTTGTTTTTTCACATGGAGGGAGAAAATTGTATACACTACAAAAATTGTGAGCAAAATGGAAATGTACTTCTTAAACCAAGTGTCACAGAATCAATGTTTACATCTTGGTTTGTGGCAAATAGTGAGTATGAAGCAGCAAGGCAATTAACGTATGGACAATTTGTGTCCAAATTTGTTTATGATAGGAGGAAGAGGTGTTGGAAACCACGAAAAAGAGGTTACACAATTGGACGACTAATTTGGATCCCGCCAACAACTGAAGAATTGTATTATATGAGGACGTTGTTGACTGTTAAGAAAGGACCAACTTGCTATGATAATTTAAAGACAATTGAGGATTTAAAACACAATTCATTTAGAGACGCATGTTTTGCAATGGGATTTCTACAAGATGACAAATAGTTCATTGAGGCAATAAAAGAGGCATACAATTGGGGTTCTGAAGTATTTTTGCATAAGCTCTTTGTTACAATGTTGTTATCAGCTTCAGTGCATTGACCTGAGCATGTTTGGCGTAATAGTTGGATATACTTATCCGATAGCATTCTATATGAACAAAGAAAATTGACACAAAATCCAAGGTATAACAATTTTTTACTAAAGTTTTTGTATTATATACTCTATTTTGTTCAGGGCCATTTTCTATTGCAAATATTTTTGTATGTCTTATCTTAATTTCAATTTAATGTCTATTAATTATTGACTATTTTTTGTGTACATATTACTATAGACTAACATTATCACACAATAACATATGTATAGACTTATATTTATTTCGTACTTAATTTATTTAGAATTCTATATATTAAAAATTAGTGTCAACTTACTTAGATTTTGACATTTTTTGTAGACTTAAATTTGTCTGATGAAGATATCTAATAACTCACGTTGATGGAAATTGAGAAGCAGCTTCAAAAAAGTAGAAGAACTTTGGAAGAATTTAAAGTTCTGTTGTACCAAGAGAAACTAGGTCTGATATTATGCATGCTACAATAAATGCCTCATATACTTGGGATCATTGCAAAGTTCTTAATCTTACAAAAAATATGCGGTTGCAAAGTGGCTCAAATTTAGTCAATTCTGAAGAAATATGACTCTTCTCATAATGGATTTTAGAAGTGAAAAATAAAAAACTCTCTGAATCCAATGATGGATATACTGAGATACTTATTCTAGAAAATTTACTCATTCAAGATTTTGTGGATCCAATTGAAACTATTGTTACAAGTACTTCTCCAAATCTCATTCAAAACTACACAAATTCAGATTTTCTTCAATGTAGAGCTATTCTTGCATCAACTATTGAAATAGTCGATGCTATTAATGACTATATTATAAATCTTCTTCCAGGTATATCTTCATTCATATTAATACTATTTTTAAAGTTCCATTATATATATAGTGCATGTATTAGAAATAGTGTATTTATATCTTGAATATAATTTACTAACATTCATTTGTCAATTTGAATAGAAGACTATAACCAATAGTGCATATAATAGGAAATGAGGGAAACATTTATTTTAACATTTATATTTGGAATATAACTTACTATGATTATTTTTAACATTTTGACATAGTTGACCATATAACCATTGTTGAATGTATTATTATACATGTATCCCTTATCAATGATAGTATTTATGCTACATGCAGCCACATAAATGATACATGCCATTGCTTTTTCAATTTTGGTCAATAGCAGTCACATGTATCCCTTATAAATGATAGTATTTTTGCTACATACAACTGCATAAATGTCACACCGCAACCTCAATAAATGCATTATAATGCATCACTTTTTCAGTATTAACTACATGAATTTGCATACATGAATTTGCATCATGTTTTCAAAATTCTATTCATTAAATTAGCACAACGGCATAAATGCATCATGTTTTTAGTGTTATATACATGCCTTTGCACAACAACATTCACAAAAAATGAAACATGCATGAGCACATCAACTATTCGGTCACATCAGAGAGCACTTCCAGGAAAATAAGGAAAGGATGAGAGAAATTAATTAATTCATGATAATTGAATAACTGCAACTATAACTCATATAATAAATTATTCTGACTTTTATTAAAACCACTCAATGAAAATATAACTAACTCATAAGCTTTTAGAACCATGAATATCTATTTAGTAAGGATGAACTTGATGTCCAATATGTTAGGCCATGCCAGCTCCACTGATCCATTGCTACTCCAACCTTTTAAGCTTGTATCAATACATCCTCATTCCAAACCAGCCTTGTCCTCAAGGTTGTATGCTACACATAACTTCTCCCAATGCTCCAAAGTAGTATATTCTAGAGGCAACCCCTGTCACTGAACTAGGACAAAACGAGCTAATTTTCCATTAACAATGTGATCCTAACTAATAATGGCCAAAGGAATGATTATTGGGTGATAATACACCGTAATTGGAGGCAACTGATGGATAACTTATATCCCAATAAAAATTCTCAGCCAATCTCTTCATTGTCTCGACAAGACCAACATGCCTAGTGATCAGAGTCTCATGGAATTCCCTCATTAGTAGCAGCTTAAATTTGGATTGAGGACTCACCCTGTAACACCTTAAACCTATGGTAAAAACAATTATTTCTTTATAACATAATGTGGAATATAAGAATATGAGACAAGAGTGTCACGCCAAACATAATGCTTATTTTTTTACTCGAAGTAGAAATAGAAATCCAAAGCATAATCATATGATACGATTATTCGATTTAAGACAAAATAGAGAACATAACAAAACAATCCCAACCCCGATGTTACGATATCAGAGCTATTATTCCAAAATAAACTAATAGTCATACTTAAGGTCCGATGAAACATAAAATCAAAGCAAATAGCTGAAGTGACCATCTACACCATATTCCATAAACAAACAACAACAATCATTCCTCAGTCTCAACCTGAGGATAATCTGCACATGGTTTCACATAGAGGTACACAGGAAACAAAAGGGGTGAGAATATATTCTACAAAATTACATGGTATAATAACAACAAGGATATTGTTTATCATACATGCACGCCATTCATAATTAATCGCACTCACACAATCTCACAAAACATATTCAATAATAATTGTGCAATGCTCCTCATCTACTCCCATGTATGTGGTACCATCACCAAATTTAGAGTTATTTTACTGAAATCCTAAAACACTAGACCAAAGTCCTAAAACACCAGACCAAATTCCTAACACCAGACTGAAGTCTTAACATAACTCCGAAATATATGATGCATGATGCTTCAAATAAATGCAATCCTCCATCCGAACCTCCAAACCATAATTTAACACTGCCGGTTAAGGCTAACACGATTCTTGCGAACCTAATAACACTGCCAATTAGGCTAAAACACCGGCTCTTTCGAACCTAAACATAATCAACACCGGCTCTTATAGAGCCTAAACATAACTAACATTGGTTCTTATTGAACCTAAACATAATCAATGCCGGTTCTTATCAAACCTAAGGGTATTGAGACAATCATTCATAGTTTACAAATTATATTTAATCAACATTGGACTTGTGTCATAAAAATATTAGCATCTTAATTCATATAAACATCTTATCAAAATATTGGACTCATGTCCTAAAATATTTACAACTTAGTTCACACAAGTATTTATCGAAGCATTGGACTTACCACCTAAAACATTACGTCACTTACACAATTAATCTTTTTTCACACGATTCATTCATAGAAACATAATAAGAATAATTTGTTGGTGTAAGCCCTAGAGGCCAATACTTTTGGTACTTGTATCGAAAAATTTATTAATAATAAAAGGCTTTTTCTTTATTATGTTTATTTAATAAAGTCCCTAGAATAACTAGTCCGTTTAATGTATCAAGTGTGACTTAATCATGAGATCACATTAAACATAAGGACACTATTCTTAAAGTATCCGTAGTCGAGCTTTATTGTGAAGTGGGATAACATTAAAGCATTAAGACTATTCTGTATATAGACTGATGGGACCTTTTTACTGATTTTCCACTTTTATTCCAATTATAAAATAATAATCCAATAATAATAATCCCAATAATTATTATTCCAAAATAATAATATTAATCCAAACTTCCAATTATTCAATTAAATTAATAAATAAAATATTAATTTAAATTAAATAATTAGCTTATTTTAATTGGGGTGTTACAACTCTCCCCCACTAAAAGAGTTTTCGTCCTCGAAAACATACCTCAAGCGAACAACTCCGGATAAGACTCCTTCATCTGACTCTCAAGTTCCCAAGTCACATTGCCACCTGCTGGTCCTCCCCAAGCTACCTTCACCAAGGCAATCTCTTTACCCCGCAACTGCTTCAACTCTCGATCCTCGATCCTCATAGGTGATGTTTCAACAGTCAGGTTATCTCTCACCTGTACATCATCTATTTGGACTACATGCGACGGATCATGAATGTATCTCCTCAACTGAGACACATGAAAAACCTCATGCAAATTCGCAAGCGACGGCGGTAAAGCGATACGATAGGCTACCTCTCCTATCCTCTCCAAAATTTGATAAGGACCAATAAATCGAGGTGTCAACTTCTTCGACTTCAAAGCTCGACCAACACCAGTTATCGGAGTAACACGAAGAAACACATGATCTCCCTCTTGGAACTCAAGTGACTTCCTCCTCTTATCATGATAACTCTTCTGACGACTCTGAGCAATTCTCATCTTCTCCTGAATCATCTTAATCTTTTCTGTAGTCTGTTGAACAATCTCCGGTCCAACCACAGCACTCTCACCGGACTCGTACCAACATAAAGGTGTCCGACATCTCCTACCATACAAAGCTTCAAACGGTGCCATACCAATACTCGAATGAAAACTATTGTTGTAGGTAAACTCAATCAACGGCAAATAACAATCCCAAGCACCTCCTTTTTCCAAAACACAAGCTCTCAAAAGATCCTCTAACGACTGAATCGTCCTCTCAGTCTGACCATCAGTCTGCGGATGATATGCAGAACTCAATCTCAGCTTAGTTCCCAAAGCCCTCTGCAAACCTTCCCAAAACTTCGATGTAAATCTAGGATCTCTGTCCGAAACAATACTAGACGGAATACCATGCAAACTCACAATCCTCTCAATATACAACTCAGCTAGTCTCTCCAACGGATAATCCATTCTGATCGGAATGAAATGAGCCGACTTCGTCAATCTATCAACAATCACCCAAATAGCCTCAAAATTCTTACTTGTCTTCGGCAAACCAGAAACAAAATCCATACTGATACTGTCCCACTTCCACTCAGGAATAGCCAACGGTTGCATTAGCCCAGACGGCTTTTGATGCTCAATCTTTGACTTCTGACAAGTCAAACAGGAATAAACAAAACTCGCAATTTCTCTTTTCATCCCCGGCCACCAAAATAATCTTTTCAAATCATGGTACATCTTCGTAGCTCCAGGATGAATACTCAAACCACTACGATGTCCTTCTTCAAGAATACTCTTCTTAAGCTCAGTAACATCCGGAATACACACCCGATCACCAAATCTCAAAACACCATTCTCATCAACTCTGAATTCACCACCTTGACCTTGATTCACTACAGTCATCTTATCCACCAAAAGCATATCGGATTTCTGACCCTCTCTGATCTCATCCAGAATACCACTTGTTAATCTCAACATTCCCAGTTTAACACTATTGTGAGTACTCTCACACACCAAACTCAAGTCTCTAAACTGTTCAATTAAATCCAATTCCTTAACCATCAACATAGACATATGCAATGATTTTCGACTCAATGCATCAGCCACCACATTTGCTTTACCCGGATGGTAATTCAAACCAAAATCATAATCCTTCAAAAATTCTAACCATCTCCTCTGTCTCATATTCAGCTCTTTCTGATCAAACAAATACTTCAAACTCTTATGGTCACTGAAAACTTCAAATCTTGACCCATACAAATAATGTCTCCACAACTTCAGAACAAATACCACAGCTGCCAACTCTAAATCATGTGTCGGATAGTTCCTCTCATGAACCCTTAGTTGTCTCGAAGCATAAGCTATAACCTGCTTATTCTGCATCAACACACCACCTAAACCCAACAATGAAGCATCACAGTAAACTTCAAATAATTCCGACGAACTCGGTAATATCAGAATAGGAGCAGTAGTTAACCTTCTCTTTAACTCTTGGAAACCTTCTTCACATTTTGAATCCCAAACAAACGCTTGCCCCTTTCTAGTCAACATTGTCAACGGTAACGCCAACTTGGAAAATCCTTCGATGAACTTCCTATAATAACCTGCAAGTCCAAGAAAACTCCTTATCTCAGAAACTGACTTCGGAGCTTCCCACTTAGATACCGCTTCTATCTTAGAAGAATCAACAGCAACACCATCTCTTGAAATCACATGACCAAGGAAACTAACCTCTTCTAACCAAAATTCACATTTTGAGAGTTTAGCGAATAACTTCTTTTCTCGTAGAACTTCCAACACCACTCTCAAATGCTCAGCATGTTCTTCTTCAGATTTCGAATACACCAAAATGTCATCAATAAACACCACAACAAACTGATCTAGATACGGATGAAAAATCCTATTCATATACTCCATAAATACTCCAGGCGCATTAGTCACTCCAAAAGGCATCACAGAATACTCATAATGTCCATACCTTGTTCTGAAAGCAGTCTTCTGAATATCTTCAGTCTTCACACGTATCTGATGATACCCAGACCTCAAGTCTATCTTGCTGAACACACTTGCACCAACCAACTGATCCATCAAATCATCAATCCTCGGTAAAGGATACCGATTCTTGATCGTCACTTTATTCAGTTGTCTGTAATCCACACACAACCTCATAGTACCTTCTTTCTTCTTAACCAACAACACCGGTGCACCCCACGGTGACACACTCGGACGAATAAATTTCTTATCCAGCAAATCTTCCAACTGACTCTTCAATTCAGCTAGCTCAACAGCAGACATACGGTACGGAGCCATCGATATCGGTCTAGTACCAGGTACCAACTCAATCGAGAACTCAACTTCACGTTCTGGTGGCAATTCATTCACTTCTTCCGGAAACACATCAGGAAAATCACACACTACAGCTAGATCGCCAATCACCAGTTTATCTTTAGCTTCCAAAGTCGCTAACAGCATAAACAACTCTGCCCCATCTGCTACTTCCTCATTCACCTGCCTCGCTGATAGAAACAAACTCTTTCCTTCCTCAATCTCAGGAAATATCACTGTCTTATCAAAACAGTTGATAGAAACTCGGTTACACACCAACCAGTTCATGCCCAGAATAACGTCAATCTGCACTAGTGGAAGACACACAAGATCTATCCCAAAGGCTCTACCAAAAATACTCAAAGGACAATTCAAACAAACAGAAGTAGTAGTCACTGAACCCTTCGCAGGAGTATCAATCACCATACTTCCAAGCATCTTAGATATCTCTAACTTAAGTTTCACAGCACAATCCAAAGATATAAAGGAATGAGTAGCACCTGTGTCAATAATAGCTACAAGAGGAAAGCCATTAATATAACACGTACCTCGGATCAAACGATCATCTGCAGAAGTCTCAGAACCCGATAAAGCAAAGACCTTGCCTCCTGACTGATTCTCTTTCTTCGGCTTAGGACACTGTGGACTGATATGACCCACTTCTCCACAGTTGAAACAAGTCACAGTCTTCAACCGACACTCTGCAGCCAAATGACCACCTTTTCCACACTTGAAACATTTCATCTCAGCACTGGTACACTCATGAACACGATGTCCAGCCCGACCACATCTGTAACACTTAACAGGAGCACTAGAATCTCCCCCACTAGGCCTCCTCATCCCACTCTGCTTCTGAAAACCTTTGCCAGCTGCATACGGTTTCCCACGATCAACCTGATTCTTACCCTTCCTATCAACCCTCTGCTGATAGCTCTCTGCTCTGGCTTTGGAATCCTGTTCAAAAATCCTGCAACAGTCAACCAAATCAGAAAACACCCTGATTCGCTGATATCCAATTGCCTGCTTGATCTCGGGACGCAACCCGTTCTCAAACTTCACACACTTCGAAAATTCTCCAGCAGCCTCACTATAAGGAGTATAGTACTTTGACAGCTCTGTGAACTTCGCAGCATACTCCGTAACAGACCTGTTACCCTGCTTCAATTCCAAGAATTCTATCTCTTTCTTTCCTCTGACATCCTCGGGAAAATACTTCCTCAGAAAATCTCTCTCTGAACACAGCCCAAGAAATATCAGCATTTCCAGCAGTTTCCAACTCAGTGCGGGTAGCAACCCACCAATCATCAGCCTCCTCCGACAGCATATGTGTACCGAACCTGACCTTCTGGTTATCAGCACAATCAGTTACTCTGAAGATCCTCTCTATCTCCTTCAACCATTTCTGAGCGCCATCTGGATCGTATGCTCCTTTGAACATTGGAGGATTGTTCTTCTGGAACTCACTCAGTTGACGAGCAGCTCCCATTCCCACAACATTCGGATTTCCTCCAAGTACTCCAGCTAGCATACCCAGAGCCTCAGCAATCGCAGCATCATCTCTACCTCTTCCAGCCATCTCTATTCTGAAAACCCAAACAACTAAACAATAAGTACTGATAGGGTTACACAACACCTATCCCGTACAGGGGAAACAGAATAACTACGACTCGACACGACCGACTATGCTCTGATACCACTAATGTAACACCCTTCTAAATACCCCAAAATATTTAATTAAAAATAATAACACATTAATCAGAGTAATTATGCCCCGAAGGGTGTCACACAATTATTTCACAACATTCATCAAAATAACCTGTCATGCTCATTTATTTAATCCAAATAAGGTTCTTTGCATAATTCGCAGCGGATACTAAAAATCAACATTTAAATCATGTACCACTTTACATGTAAAGTTGATCAACAACAAAATCAAACATATTCAAACATCCCATCCCGATGTTACATCTATCAGAGCATGACCCCTTAGGAGACTACTCTAGACTCCAAGCATTTACTTCTATTCACTCATAGCTGGTTACCTGAAAAATAGTGTAAGGGTGAGTTTCTCAATCAATATAACAAGCATTATACAACAACATGTAATGTTAAGTAAATAACGCCTCAAATCACCCTAACCAGACTACCCACTCCATAACGGCAGTATCAACGCAACCTCATACTCAACAATAACAAATAGCATATGTATATATCAAAACATGCTCAACACCAACAACACAACACAACGATTTACTCACTAATTCCTCACAATGGGAATTAGCTACAGCCCCACAGGCTATGCCATGCATTCATTATGCAATGAGACTCTACACATGCGGTACCGACTCTTCTTGAACATATAGTCCAAGCTCACCGATCAAATCCAGATACGGCTACTAAGCTCACTAGTCCCACTCATTTGAGATCTAATGACTCACTCACTAATTCCTCACCATGGGAATTAGCTACAGCCCCGAAGGCTATGCTATGCACACTAATCATCTAGCATGCAAACATCAACAACAAATCCACAATGATTCACTCACTAATTCCTCACCATGGGAATTAGCTACAGCCCCA
The DNA here is from genome assembly GCF_024323335.1 of Lathyrus oleraceus. NCBI lineage: Eukaryota > Viridiplantae > Streptophyta > Magnoliopsida > Fabales > Fabaceae > Lathyrus > Lathyrus oleraceus. The sequence goes on along the minus strand of NC_066582.1, from coordinate 268,177,530 downwards.
CAGGCTAATCATGCATGCTAATTACCTAGCAATACAACAACAACAACAACAACTCAAAAATAGACATATGCTCACACTCTAAGCCACAAAACAGTCTATTCACAAATGCATACATCACTGATACATTCACAGCATCCTGCATATCAACACCTATCCTCAACATATTGTCAATACATTTATCACAAAAGCATATCACAACATGCCATAAAATCAAACACAGTATTAGCACACTCTACTAATACCTATACTACTCAAAACAACGGGAAATGATCCCTATTACATCATACCTCAGCTAAGTCTCACTACTCAGCCTAACCAGTTAAAAACTGCACAACAACAGCACAGGAAAATCACAATCCTGCCCATACGCGTATTGCCTATGCTCATACGCGTATTGCCTAAATCCTGACCAAGCCATACGCGTATTGCCCACTTCCATACGCGTATGCTACGCGTATCACTTCCCCATACGCGTACCACCAGAGACCATTTTACGTTCAAAATTTCATCTTCCTCATCCATACGCGTATTGCCTAGCGCCATACGCGTACCAGCCATCCCATACGCGTATTGCCTAGTGCCATACGCGTATGACCAGAAACCAGATTTCCAGATCTGTTATGGTTTTTCCTGCTACGAGTTCTATTCGATCTCACCTTCCACAGTCCAAATTTACACAGAAATCACTCATATCGTCTAACCCGAATCATTCCCTATTCGATTTCACAACTCCTGACATTATCACATACAATTCCTACGAATTTCTTTCGATTATCACCCAATTTCGTTCATCAATTATTTCCACAAATTCATCATAATCATCCAATTCAAAGGTAAATTAAAGGTCTATCACTACCCATGACATATTATCATATAATACCCGTCAATCAACGATAAACCCCCCTTACCTGAGTTAATCCGGCAGCCTCTGAGCTCCAAGCTTCTCCTCCCTTCAACCTTCGTTCTCTGGTTCTCTTTTTGCCCTTTTCCACGTTCTGTCTCTTTTTCCTTTTCACGTGAAAACAATAACCTTTTTACCAAATGGGACCTTTTTACTGATTTTCCACTTTTATTCCAATTATAAAATAATAATCCAATAATAATAATCCCAATAATTATTATTCCAAAATAATAATATTAATCCAAACTTCCAATTATTCAATTAAATTAATAAATAAAATATTAATTTAAATTAAATAATTAGCTTATTTTAATTGGGGTGTTACAACTCTCCCCCACTAAAAGAGTTTTCGTCCTCGAAAACATACCTCAAGCGAACAACTCCGGATAAGACTCCTTCATCTGACTCTCAAGTTCCCAAGTCACATTGCCACCTGCTGGTCCTCCCCAAGCTACCTTCACCAAGGCAATCTCTTTACCCCGCAACTGCTTCAACTCTCGATCCTCGATCCTCATAGGTGATGTTTCAACAGTCAGGTTATCTCTCACCTGTACATCATCTATTTGGACTACATGCGACGGATCATGAATGTATCTCCTCAACTGAGACACATGAAAAACCTCATGCAAATTCGCAAGCGACGGCGGTAAAGCGATACGATAGGCTACCTCTCCTATCCTCTCCAAAATTTGATAAGGACCAATAAATCGAGGTGTCAACTTCTTCGACTTCAAAGCTCGACCAACACCAGTTATCGGAGTAACACGAAGAAACACATGATCTCCCTCTTGGAACTCAAGTGACTTCCTCCTCTTATCATGATAACTCTTCTGACGACTCTGAGCAATTCTCATCTTCTCCTGAATCATCTTAATCTTTTCTGTAGTCTGTTGAACAATCTCCGGTCCAACCACAGCACTCTCACCGGACTCGTACCAACATAAAGGTGTCCGACATCTCCTACCATACAAAGCTTCAAACGGTGCCATACCAATACTCGAATGAAAACTATTGTTGTAGGTAAACTCAATCAACGGCAAATAACAATCCCAAGCACCTCCTTTTTCCAAAACACAAGCTCTCAAAAGATCCTCTAACGACTGAATCGTCCTCTCAGTCTGACCATCAGTCTGCGGATGATATGCAGAACTCAATCTCAGCTTAGTTCCCAAAGCCCTCTGCAGACCTTCCCAAAACTTCGATGTAAATCTAGGATCTCTGTCCGAAACAATACTAGACGGAATACCATGCAAACTCACAATCCTCTCAATATACAACTCAGCTAGTCTCTCCAACGGATAATCCATTCTGATCGGAATGAAATGAGCCGACTTCGTCAATCTATCAACAATCACCCAAATAGCCTCAAAATTCTTACTTGTCTTCGGCAAACCAGAAACAAAATCCATACTGATACTGTCCCACTTCCACTCAGGAATAGCCAACGGTTGCATTAGCCCAGACGGCTTTTGATGCTCAATCTTTGACTTCTGACAAGTCAAACAGGAATAAACAAAACTCGCAATTTCTCTTTTCATCCCCGGCCACCAAAATAATCTTTTCAAATCATGGTACATCTTCGTAGCTCCAGGATGAATACTCAAACCACTACGATGTCCTTCTTCAAGAATACTCTTCTTAAGCTCAGTAACATCCGGAATACACACCCGATCACCAAATCTCAAAACACCATTCTCATCAACTCTGAATTCACCACCTTGACCTTGATTCACTACAGTCATCTTATCCACCAAAAGCATATCGGATTTCTGACCCTCTCTGATCTCATCCAGAATACCACTTGTTAATCTCAACATTCCCAGTTTAACACTATTGTGAGTACTCTCACACACCAAACTCAAGTCTCTAAACTGTTCAATTAAATCCAATTCCTTAACCATCAACATAGACATATGCAATGATTTTCGACTCAATGCATCAGCCACCACATTTGCTTTACCCGGATGGTAATTCAAACCAAAATCATAATCCTTCAAAAATTCTAACCATCTCCTCTGTCTCATATTCAGCTCTTTCTGATCAAACAAATACTTCAAACTCTTATGGTCACTGAAAACTTCAAATCTTGACCCATACAAATAATGTCTCCACAACTTCAGAACAAATACCACAGCTGCCAACTCTAAATCATGTGTCGGATAGTTCCTCTCATGAACCCTTAGTTGTCTCGAAGCATAAGCTATAACCTGCTTATTCTGCATCAACACACCACCTAAACCCAACAATGAAGCATCACAGTAAACTTCAAATAATTCCGACGAACTCGGTAATATCAGAATAAGAGCAGTAGTTAACCTTCTCTTTAACTCTTGGAAACCTTCTTCACATTTTGAATCCCAAACAAACGCTTGCCCCTTTCTAGTCAACATTGTCAACGGTAACGCCAACTTGGAAAATCCTTCGATGAACTTCCTATAATAACCTGCAAGTCCAAGAAAACTCCTTATCTCAGAAACTGACTTCGGAGCTTCCCACTTAGATACCGCTTCTATCTTAGAAGAATCAACAGCAACACCATCTCTTGAAATCACATGACCAAGGAAACTAACCTCTTCTAACCAAAATTCACATTTTGAGAGTTTAGCGAATAACTTCTTTTCTCGTAGAACTTCCAACACCACTCTCAAATGCTCAGCATGTTCTTCTTCAGATTTCGAATACACCAAAATGTCATCAATAAACACCACAACAAACTGATCTAGATACGGATGAAAAATCCTATTCATATACTCCATAAATACTCCAGGCGCATTAGTCACTCCAAAAGGCATCACAGAATACTCATAATGTCCATACCTTGTTCTGAAAGCAGTCTTCTGAATATCTTCAGTCTTCACACGTATCTGATGATACCCAGACCTCAAGTCTATCTTGCTGAACACACTTGCACCAACCAACTGATCCATCAAATCATCAATCCTCGGTAAAGGATACCGATTCTTGATCGTCACTTTATTCAGTTGTCTGTAATCCACACACAACCTCATAGTACCTTCTTTCTTCTTAACCAACAACACTGGTGCACCCCACGGTGACACACTCGGACGAATAAATTTCTTATCCAGCAAATCTTCCAACTGACTCTTCAATTCAGCTAGCTCAACAGCAGACATACGGTACGGAGCCATCGATATCGGTCTAGTACCAGGTACCAACTCAATCGAGAACTCAACTTCACGTTCTGGTGGCAATTCATTCACTTCTTCCGGAAACACATCAGGAAAATCACACACTACAGCTAGATCGCCAATCACCAGTTTATCTTTAGCTTCCAAAGTCGCTAACAGCATAAACAACTCTGCCCCATCTGCTACTTCCTCATTCACCTGCCTCGCTGATAGAAACAAACTCTTTCCTTCCTCAATCTCAGGAAATATCACTGTCTTATCAAAACAGTTGATAGAAACTCGGTTACACACCAACCAGTTCATGCCCAGAATAACGTCAATCTGCACTAGTGGAAGACACACAAGATCTATCCCAAAGGCTCTACCAAAAATACTCAAAGGACAATTCAAACAAACAGAAGTAGTAGTCACTGAACCCTTCGCAGGAGTATCAATCACCATACTTCCAAGCATCTTAGATATCTCTAACTTAAGTTTCACAGCATAATCCAAAGATATAAAGGAATGAGTAGCACCTGTGTCAATAATAGCTACAAGAGGAAAGCCATTAATATAACACGTACCTCGGATCAAACGATCATCTGCAGAAGTCTCAGAACCCGATAAAGCAAAGACCTTGCCTCCTGACTGATTCTCTTTCTTCGGCTTAGGACACTGTGGACTGATATGACCCACTTCTCCACAGTTGAAACAAGTCACAGTCTTCAACCGACACTCTGCAGCCAAATGACCACCTTTTCCACACTTGAAACATTTCATCTCAGCACTGGTACACTCATGAACACGATGTCCAGCCCGACCACATCTGTAACACTTAACAGGAGCACTAGAATCTCCCCCACTAGGCCTCCTCATCCCACTCTGCTTCTGAAAACCTTTGCCAGCTGCATACGGTTTCCCACGATCAACCTGATTCTTACCCTTCCTATCAACCCTCTGCTGATAGCTCTCTGCTCTGGCTTTGGAATCCTGTTCAAAAATCCTGCAACAGTCAACCAAATCAGAAAACACCCTGATTCGCTGATATCCAATTGCCTGCTTGATCTCGGGACGCAACCCGTTCTCAAACTTCACACACTTCGAAAATTCTCCAGCAGCCTCACTATAAGGAGTATAGTACTTTGACAGCTCTGTGAACTTCGCAGCATACTCCGTAACAGACCTGTTACCCTGCTTCAATTCCAAGAATTCTATCTCTTTCTTTCCTCTGACATCCTCGGGAAAATACTTCCTCAGAAAATCTCTCTCTGAACACAGCCCAAGAAATATCAGCATTTCCAGCAGTTTCCAACTCAGTGCGGGTAGCAACCCACCAATCATCAGCCTCCTCCGACAGCATATGTGTACCGAACCTGACCTTCTGGTTATCAGCACAATCAGTTACTCTGAAGATCCTCTCTATCTCCTTCAACCATTTCTGAGCGCCATCTGGATCGTATGCTCCTTTGAACATTGGAGGATTGTTCTTCTGGAACTCACTCAGTTGACGAGCAGCTCCCATTCCCACAACATTCGGATTTCCTCCAAGTACTCCAGCTAGCATACCCAGAGCCTCAGCAATCGCAGCATCATCTCTACCTCTTCCAGCCATCTCTATTCTGAAAACCCAAACAACTAAACAATAAGTACTGATAGGGTTACACAACACCTATCCCGTACAGGGGAAACAGAATAACTACGACTCGACACGACCGACTATGCTCTGATACCACTAATGTAACACCCTTCTAAATACCCCAAAATATTTAATTAAAAATAATAACACATTAATCAGAGTAATTATGCCCCGAAGGGTGTCACACAATTATTTCACAACATTCATCAAAATAACCTGTCATGCTCATTTATTTAATCCAAATAAGGTTCTTTGCATAATTCGCAGCGGATACTAAAAATCAACATTTAAATCATGTACCACTTTACATGTAAAGTTGATCAACAACAAAATCAAACATATTCAAACATCCCATCCCGATGTTACATCTATCAGAGCATGACCCCTTAGGAGACTACTCTAGACTCCAAGCATTTACTTCTATTCACTCATAGCTGGTTACCTGAAAAATAGTGTAAGGGTGAGTTTCTCAATCAATATAACAAGCATTATACAACAACATGTAATGTTAAGTAAATAACGCCTCAAATCACCCTAACCAGACTACCCACTCCATAACGGCAGTATCAACGCAACCTCATACTCAACAATAACAAATAGCATATGTATATATCAAAACATGCTCAACACCAACAACACAACACAACGATTTACTCACTAATTCCTCACAATGGGAATTAGCTACAGCCCCACAGGCTATGCCATGCATTCATTATGCAATGAGACTCTACACATGCGGTACCGACTCTTCTTGAACATATAGTCCAAGCTCACCGATCAAATCCAGATACGGCTACTAAGCTCACTAGTCCCACTCATTTGAGATCTAATGACTCACTCACTAATTCCTCACCATGGGAATTAGCTACAGCCCCGAAGGCTATGCTATGCACACTAATCATCTAGCATGCAAACATCAACAACAAATCCACAATGATTCACTCACTAATTCCTCACCATGGGAATTAGCTACAGCCCCACAGGCTAATCATGCATGCTAATTACCTAGCAATACAACAACAACAACAACAACTCAAAAATAGACATATGCTCACACTCTAAGCCACAAAACAGTCTATTCACAAATGCATACATCACTGATACATTCACAGCATCCTGCATATCAACACCTATCCTCAACATATTGTCAATACATTTATCACAAAAGCATATCACAACATGCCATAAAATCAAACACAGTATTAGCACACTCTACTAATACCTATACTACTCAAAACAACGGGAAATGATCCCTATTACATCATACCTCAGCTAAGTCTCACTACTCAGCCTAACCAGTTAAAAACTGCACAACAACAGCACAGGAAAATCACAATCCTGCCCATACGCGTATTGCCTATGCTCATACGCGTATTGCCTAAATCCTGACCAAGCCATACGCGTATTGCCCACTTCCATACGCGTATGCTACGCGTATCACTTCCCCATACGCGTACCACCAGAGACCATTTTACGTTCAAAATTTCATCTTCCTCATCCATACGCGTATTGCCTAGCGCCATACGCGTACCAGCCATCCCATACGCGTATTGCCTAGTGCCATACGCGTATGACCAGAAACCAGATTTCCAGATCTGTTATGGTTTTTCCTACTACGAGTTCTATTCGATCTCACCTTCCACAGTCCAAATTTACACAGAAATCACTCATATCGTCTAACCCGAATCATTCCCTATTCGATTTCACAACTCCTGACATTATCACATACAATTCCTACGAATTTCTTTCGATTATCACCCAATTTCGTTCATCAATTATTTCCACAAATTCATCATAATCATCCAATTCAAAGGTAAATTAAAGGTCTATCACTACCCATGACATATTATCATATAATACCCGTCAATCAACGATAAACCCCCCTTACCTGAGTTAATCCGGCAGCCTCTGAGCTCCAAGCTTCTCCTCCCTTCAACCTTCGTTCTCTGGTTCTCTTTTTGCCCTTTTCCACGTTCTGTCTCTTTTTCCTTTTCACGTGAAAACAATAACCTTTTTACCAAATGGGACCTTTTTACTGATTTTCCACTTTTATTCCAATTATAAAATAATAATCCAATAATAATAATCCCAATAATTATTATTCCAAAATAATAATATTAATCCAAACTTCCAATTATTCAATTAAATTAATAAATAAAATATTAATTTAAATTAAATAATTAGCTTATTTTAATTGGGGTGTTACAATAATGGTGTATACCACCCTTCGACCTGAAACCACTATGGACCCTAGATGTCGAGTCAAGTGCCTTATTGCTGATCAAATGTTGTTCGTAACTGGATGACCATAAAGACAGTTGATGGGTACTCCACGAAGCATGCAGAGGGACATGAGTGACCTAGATGAAATTTGCCCATCCTGCGTAACAGGATAAATGTTGATGGGCCCAATATTGATCTGGACAAGGACGACATGGTCTATGCCTTGTGTTCAATATAGACATAAGAGCAAAATGGTGATTGTACACATAAGTATTATCACAAAAGGATTTGTCAGAACATATGACATTTTCGTGTCTTGGGTAGCAATGATTTGTTTCTAGATACCGCTCACTATTTATTATGTTAAATACGTGATTTAATATAATTTCAATGCCGCGAAAACCTACAGGGTCACACGCAAAAGGACGGATTGATGAAAGATAGAGTAACTAAGAAACACCGTAAGGTACGACGCACTTAAGTGAATTGTAGAACATCGTAAGGTACAGTGTACTTAAGTAGAATACGAAATATGGTAAGGTACCATGCGCTTAAGTGATTTTGGCATATCATAAGATATGGGCCACATACACTTAAGTGGGTTTTTTAGCTTGCAGCCCACATAAGTGGTTCTATAAATAGAACCCTTGTGCAGAAGCATTTGTGCACTTGCAATTTCGTTTCTCTCTCTCTCTCTCTCTCTCTCTCTCACACACACACACACACACACACACACACACACATACAAAGCCTTCATTCGTAGCAGCTAGCACTGAGATTGAAGGAATCCGTTCATGTGGATTGAGTAGAGGTGTTGTCACCGTTCAAGGTTCGTGATCGCTTCGTAGATATGCATCAAAGGTTACAATCGTCATAAGAGGTAACAATTCTATCACTGATCATTCCCATTAGTAAGGATCACTAAAGGAGATTTTTTTAAATTCCATTGCATTTTGGATCGCCCTTCTCCTTCAGTGGTATCAGAGCCACTTACGAAACCATGCATCTGATAGCTATTTATTTTCTGTATTTTCTGTATTAATACGATTAAAATACATAATGAATAAAAGAATAAACGAGTAACTAAGTTTGGCATCATGTGTGTATGATTTGGATGATTGATGTTGACTATGCTTCGGAATCTGACGTTAGTATGGTGAAGCAGCAATATATTGATCGTCCATAGGTTACACAATTGAGATCGATCAAGTTATATATATGATATAAGTAATCCTGATGCAAAATACGGTATATATGATATATTATTTCTGTTTCGTTTATTCAAACACTTAATCATTGTTTTCCGTTGAGCGATCAATGGTCATTTGCTTCTTGATCCGACATTAGTATGGTGAAGCAATTGCGTGTTGATCAATCATACTGAATTAACAATCGAGGTGTGTTTGATGGTCTGAAATTGGTGCATTAGGGTTGATGACGGCACAAAGGTTGTACTGTCAAAGAGTTATGCGATTAGGGTTGTGACTGCGCAAGAGTTGTGGTTTAAAGTGTCAAGTGTTGATCGGGCAGCAGACCCCCGACTAACTCTGCGTAGTGTGATCGGTCGCCGAAATTTCATTGGGTTTTAATTAATTAACAGAATTTAAATTAATAATAATATTGTGTTTATTATTATTGTCTTGTGGTGATCAGTTATGGCCTTAGTTTTCCTTTATTTTGTTTTGGGATTTTAAAATACGACCTGCGTGTCGTGCCTCTCTTTTAATCTCTTAATATAACTTCTTTTCTCATCCTATTCCCTCGTATGTAAAACGAGTTTCTTTTATGTAATGTAATGTTATGAAGAAAGAGAAGAATACAATATAAAAGGAGGAAAACCTTGAAGATCTTGCTCAGAGAAGTTTAGATCGTTATTAGGTTAGCTTAGGTTCTCTCATTGGCTTGGGAGAACAATTGCGCTAGAGGCCATAACTGTTTCATTATGTATGTTGATGCATGTGAATGTATGTTGATGCATGTGAGAGACGATTTATATGATAAATAAGCCGGTGAGATCAGAATAATTTCCAATTCCCTCAAATTAAATATTAAGTTTATGCTTTCCAAGTTTTAGCACTCACCAAGACTAATATCAGATAATGTAGGTTTCGCCTACGTGAGATGCATGTTCTATATTAGTAAGGTGCGATGGGATAATTGTAATATCCAATTGCTAAAATAATGGGTCAAACTTAACAAAACAAATTATAATAAGATTATATATGTTTAGAAGCAAGAGCTGGAAATGATCCATGTGATGGATTGGAATAAGGAATTATTCACCCAACTAAAATATTCGAGAGTAGTATTAGATACAATTGGAAGGAGTTCCTACCTAAATAACCTAGTTTTGTGTAATCTGCGTACGTGGACTTAAAACAAAGTGAAATGTGGATCTCGACCCACTAGAAAATCTTCCAACGGGATTTTCCGAATCAAATGGTGAAGGTCATTTGTTTTGAGTAAAATAGTGGGAGCATATTTGTTTTGAGTAAAATATGTTATTGATACTTATATTTTCATTATTTTCATGTAGATTACCATGACAACAAACACCTCTAACAACATTTTGCGATCAATCTTGGACAAGGAAAAATTGTCTGGGACAAATTTTCTGGATTGACACCGAAATCTGAGGATTGTCCTCAAACATGATAAAAAGTTGTATGTCTTGGAGAAACCTGTTCCTGAAGAGGAAACTCCTAGTTCTGCACCTAAGACAGAAAGATATGCTTATAAGAAGCATGTCGATGATGCCAATGAAACTGCTTGTCTCATGCTAGCTACCATGAACTCAGAGTTACAAAAGCAACATGAGAACATGGCAACGTTCGATATGATCAAACACCTGAAGATGCTATATCAAGAGCAAGCAAGGCATGAAAGGTTTGAAGTTTCAAAAGCTCTTTTTCAAGGCAAGTTAGCTGAGGGAGCCCATGTAAATCCCCATGTGCTCAAGATGATTGGGTATGTGGAAAACCTTGAGAGGTTGGGTTTTCCCATCGAAAAGGAACTTGCGACTGATTTGATCTTGAAATCGTTGCCAGATAGATTCAGTCAATTTATCCTTAATTTCAATATGAATGATATGGATAAATCTCTTCCTGAACTGCTAGCCATGTTAAGAACTGCTGAGAAGAATCTGAAGTCCAAAGGAAAGTCCATTCTGATGATCGGAAATGGAAAGAGACAGAACAAAAGACCCACCAAGCAGGGTGATAAAGGGAAAGGCAAGGAAGTTGCCAAACCCAAACTCACTGTTGCTGCTTTGAAGCCTAGTGGAGGCATAGCAAAGGAAGGCACCTGCTTCCATTGCGGTAAGACCGGACACTGGAAGAGAAACTGCCCAAAGTACCCGGAAGATAAGAATAATGGAGTAGAGACTTCAGCTTCAGGTATTTTTGTTATTGAAATTAATTTATCTACTTCTGCATCATGGGTATTAGATACTGGATGCGGTTCTCACATTTGTACCAATGTGCAGGGGCTAAAAAAGAGTAGAGATTTGGCAAAAGGTGAAGTTGATCAACGAGTTGGCAATGGAGCAAAGTTTGCTGCTTTAGCTGTAGGAACTTATGTGTTGACTTTACCTAGTGGTTTAATAATTCAGTTAGAGAACTGTTATTATATACCTGCAATTAGCAGGAATATTATTTCCATTTCTTGTTTGGACAAGTTCGGTTTTTCATTTATAATAAAGAATAATTGTTGCTCAATTTATTTTAATGATATATTCTATGCTACTGCACAAATGAACAATGGATTATATGTCCTTGATCTTGAAATGCCTATTTATAACATTAATACTAAAAGGATGAAACCTAATGAGTTAAATCCAACTTACCTTTGGCATTGTCGATTAGGTCACATAAATGATAAAACGCATTTCCAAACTCCATAAAGATGGACTCTTGGACTCTTTTGATTATGAATCATATGAGACATCCAAATCTTGTTTAATTGGAAAGATGACAAAGTCTCCATTCATAGGAAAAAGGTGAAAGAGCTAATGATATTTTGGCCCTCATACATACTGATGTATGCGGACCACTGAACATACCAGCCAGAGGAGGTTTTCAGTACTTTATCACATTTACTGATGATTTCAGTAGATATGGTTATGTGTATTTAATGAAACACAAATCAGAGTCCTTTGAAAAGTTAAAGGAATTTAAGAATGAAGTACAAAACCAACTAGGTAAGAATATTAAAACTCTTCGATCAGATCGAGGTGGTGAGTATTTAAGCCTAGAGTTTGATGACCATCTGAAAGAATGTGGGATCCTATCCCAACTTACTCCTCCTGGAACACCCCAATGGAACGGTGTATCTGAGAGAAGAAATTAAACCCTGTTAGACATGGTCCGAGCCATGATGAGTCACACTGATCTTCCAAACTCCTTTTGGGGACATGCACTATTGACAATAGCTTACACGCTTAACCGTGTTCCATCCAAAAAGGTTGAGAAGACACCATATGAGATATGGAGTGGTAAGAAACCATATATGTCTTACATGAAGATTTGGGGTTGCGAAGTTTATGTGAAATGACATTTTTCAACTAAGCTTGAGCCAAAATCTGACAAATGCTTATTTATGGGGTATCCTAAAGAAACAAGAGGGTATTACTTCTACAATCCTTCGGAGGGAAAAGTGTTTGTCGCTCGAACTGGAGTTTTCCTAGAAAAGGATTTTATTTCCAAAGGAATTAGTGGGAGGAAAGTAGAGCTTGAAGAAATTCAAGAATCACAAAGCATTGATACACCTATGGAGGATTTAGAGTAGGAAACACAAGTAGTTGTGGAAATGCAACCTGCTCAAGTAGAACAAGACCAACGTAGGTCAAGCAGGATACGTCACCTACCTGAGAGGTATGATGTAACCTCAACGTAATCTCCTTCTGACGCAGAACTCCGAGATAACAAAGACTCTGATGAAGATTCCCCAAATCCAGAAAGAGTAACGGAAAGAATTTCTTCAAATGGAAAGGAAGTATTTTTAGAAAGAAATTATTCAGGGAGACAAATTGGTTATGGCAAGAAACACTGAAGTAATGACATTGAATGCTCATCAAAGACAAATATTCTGTCATCACTACCAACGGTCCTTCTCACTACTATATAAAGGACAACATACCTCATTGAGAGACACAACAACGCACAGAAAAATCCTTTACATTCTCTCTCAGTTTTTCACGAGTTGCTGCTCATACGTGAAAACACTTGTTTAAATATTCTGCTGTAATACTTGCTTACTCTTAGAAGCATTCTCTATTACAGATTCACTTTGCTAAATTGTTTTTGTTCCTCAAGTGACTCTGCGTAGTCTGTATACTTGAGAGGACTAAGAGATCATTCGCTTAGACGTTTGGTTGTATTAATCTTTCAAGATTAGTGGATTAAGTCCTTTTTGAAGGCGAAATCACCTTGGCCGGGTGGACTGAAGTAACTTTGTGTTATAAGTGAACCAGTATAAAATTCTGTGTGTTCTTACTTTTGAAAAAGCTTTTTATTTCTAAAACAATTCAAACCCCCCTTTCTTGTTTTTCTCACCTTCAGTTGGTATCAGAGCTCCGGCTCTGTTATTGATTTTCTAATCAAACACTTAACAGTGTAGAGAAATCCAGAACGAGAAAAACTATGGCCAAACCAATGAAAGAGATAGTTACAACGCTAAGCCTTCAGTCTTTTATGGAGAGAAATTCGATTACTAGAAAGATAGAATTGAAAGTTTCTTTCTGGGCTACGACGCTGATCTCTGGGACATTGTCACAGTCGGATACACACCTCCTACAACAGATACAGGAGTTGCTATTCCCATAAGCAAAATGACAGATGATCAGATGCGCGAATTCAAGAATCATCACAAAGCCAGAACGATACTTCTCAATGCTATATCCTACAATGAGTATGAAAAAATCACCAACAGGGAAACAACTAAAGATATACTCGACTCCCTGAGGATGACTCATGAAGGAAACTCTCAGGTCAAAGAAACAAAGGCTCTGGCTCTAATCCAGAAATATGAAGCCTTCAAAATGGAGGATGATGAAGCTGTAGAGGTAATGTTTTCTAGATTCCAAACTCTAATTGCAGGTCTCAAAGTGCTAGACAAAGGATACACAACTACGGACCATGTCAAAAAGATAGTCAGAAGCTTGCCAAAGAAGTGGAGACCCATGGTCACAACCTTAAAGCTATCAAAGGATATGAACAACATCAGCCTTGAAGAGCTTGTCATTTCACTCAGAAGTCATGAGATAGAACTGGAGGAAGATGAGCCTCAGAAGAAGATCAAGTCTGTAACATTAAAGTCCAAATCTGAAAGGCGCAAGTCTGACAGAAACAAAGCCTTCCAGGCCGAAACAGAAGACGCTGATGACTCTGAAAAGGAAGATTCTGACGATGAGGAAGAATTATCCCTTCTGACCAGAAGAGTAAAATAACTCTGGAGAAAAAGGAATAATAACTTCAGAAAACCAAGATCCAACGGAGATCGATCAGAATCAACCTCAAAAGGTAAATCTAACAAAGATGTTACGTGTTATGAATGTAAGGAAACAGGTCATTACAAGAACGAATGTCCCAAGTTGAAGAAAGACAGTTCCAGAAAAGAGAACTTCAAGAAAAATTCCTTCTGAACCAAAAAGGGACTGATGGCTACCTGGCACGATAGTGAATCTGACTCATCAGAATCAGACTCTAACGAACAGGCAAATGTGGCACTCCTGGCTACCACCTCCAAAAATACTTCAGACGAAGAATCTGAATCTGAAGAGGTATTTTCTGAACTTTCTCGATCTGACCTAGAATCATGTCTGTCTGAAACTCTAAACTCATCATCAGAAACTCAAACAAAAATTTAAAGCTATAAAAGGTGTTCTTGAAGAAACATTGGAAGAATGTGGCAAACTTGAGATAACAATTTTAGAACTAAAAGATGAAAACAGAACTTTGATATTAGAAAGAGATTCAACAAAGAAAAATTTCTCAAAACTTGAAGAAGCATTATCTCAAGCTCCACAGACTTCAAACACAATAATTTATAAATATGAAAAATCTTTTCAAAAGTTTCTGAAAAATGGGATAGAGAGGAGCAGAATGGCATCCATGATTTATGGGGTCAGTCAGAACAATAGAAGAGGAATTGGGTATGATCCTAGTAAAGATAAAACTTCTACTAATGACCAACCTAAATCTCCATTTTCATATTGTAATACCCCAAAGTTTACCCTTTTTTTTCCTGGAAGCATGGGATTATGTTTCACACTTCATTAGCATCATACTAGGTCATACTCATGGCATACTGCATTAGTGACATGGAAATCAGGTTTTGATTGATCACTCCTTAACAGAAGGATCCCACACAAAGGAAGATTGAGAATTGGACTTCATTCTCTAAGTATACAAGTCTCAAGGATCTCAGGGGACTCCAGGTATCTTATTATGGTCCTCAGTTCATCAGTGAAGGATTCAGAGTTATCAGAGTATTCATCTGGATTTAATCAGGAAATTAGGGTTTCATGGATACTTGTAACAGGAAATGTTTGGTTGTAATTAGAGGGGATCATCCATGTCATGATTATAGAGGCATCTTGGCCTAGGAAGATTCATAATTATCTCAGAAAGATCCATTGGCAAGCAGTGCAATCAGTTCCTGATAAATTTTGCCCTAAATTAGGGTTTGGTATAAAATCAGTTTATTTATGATTCTTTGGGTGAAACTCTTTTCCATGGCCCTCCATATGTCCACAAGGGTCTACATACAAAAAATCAGCTCTTTATTTGAGCTAGAAGTGCTTCAATTGATCAATGGAATCGGGAATTAGAGAGTTTGGGAAAAGTCAATTGTGGGGCCAGAAAAGTCAACTCCTGACATTTTGAGAGTGGAATCTCAAAATCCCTGACTAGGGGATCCTAAATGTGAAATTTGATCAAGGTTGGATCATGGATTCATCATTTAATCAGGAATTGGAAAAGTTATTTAATTTGGAAATGGTTGACTTTCCATTTAGGGCAAGTTTTCATGATCGTTGCACTCACTTTAAGCCCATTTTGCATCAAGATAAAAGCTCCATTTGAAAATTTCTCCAACATGAAAGTTGTTCCTCTTGTTCCAAGCTTTCTAGAGATATAAAGTTTTCTCCATTTGGATTAGAATTGAGAAAGTTATGCTTAGTCAAAGTGAGACATTTTTTTAGGACACTTAGAAAAATTTCTAAGTCCAAAATCTTCAAAATTTGTCAAGACTTCTTGGCCAGTTTTCTTGCACTTCAACGAATTATTTGAAAATAATTTCTTCACAAAAATTGTACCTTTACATGTCCTCTTTCACATCCTTTTGGAATCATCTCATTTGGATCCATGGTTTGAGAGATACATTCATTTAAAGTGGGCACCATGACTTGATTTTCTAGGCAGATTTTGGGTCTGGCTGACCCAATCAGATTTTCTAAGCATGCTGCACAAACCAGTCACGTTTTTTTTACCTCTTTTGGAGATAAATTGGACATCCATTCACTTAAATTTGGCCCAAAATAACAACATTTTACATCTCACTTCACACTTTTATTCTTATGGATAAATCACTTATTAAAAAGCTCATGAGAACACCTAATCCACCCTATTTAAGAAGCTGAAACCCTAACCCTAAAGAAGTATTGAAATTTCGTGGCAAGGAGGAAAAGCTTCATCACATATCAGATTCCATTCCACTTCTATTTTCCATTAGGTAATCATCTCTTCCATGGCCATGTTTTGATATATCTACGCTTGCTTACCATGTTCATCACCATTAATCCTTCCATTTTCATTTATTTTTCTTATTTAAAATATTTTCTTCATCCATAAAATTACCCAAAAATATCTTTCACTTTTCTTAAAGTTTTATTTAATTTTATATAATATTTATTTTCGTATTTTTTTAATATTAATATTTTATTTTAATTATTTATTTTAAATGATCTATTTCAACACACTTTTTTTATTGATTTTATTTTTATGACTTAAAACTATTGTTAGCATTTGATTTTTGGGATGAAGGTTGACCACTGTCTCATGGTCAACCTGAGTTTTTCTTGGAATTTTATTTCAGGTTTTCAATTTATTTTGGATTTATTTTTGACCTAGTTTGGTTGGTTGACTTTTAATTTGACTTCTGTTTTATTTTAATTAATTCACGTACCAATTTTCATTATTTTAAAAATATTTTTGGGGGATGATGATGTCCTGACCCCACCTTATTTAGTTTAACTTTCATAATTTTATTGATTAATTTACTATTTATTCTTTATTTATTTCTAACCTACTCTTATTAATTGACTTTTGGTTTGACCTATGTTTTGTTTTAATTAATTCACGTGCCAATTTTCATTATTTTTAAAATCTTTTTGGGGGATGATGATGTCCTGACCCTACGTTATTTAGTTTAATTTTTCATAATTTTCTTGATTAATTTGCTATTTATTTGTTATTTTTTAAGTTGACTTGAATTTTCAGTTGACTTCTTTATGATCGATGTTTGACTTAGGGATTGCTTATGGCAATTGAAGAGATCTTTTGATCCTCCCTCGTTCATCTCATATGCCATGTATTAGAGGCCTTTTACCTTGATTTTATTTGGTCCTTACCTCATTTCCTGATTAAATTATTTAGTGGACCCTTCGTGTGCATATTTTCATCTGTTTGATTCATCTGTTATCTTTTATACTTGTTTCTCTCATTCATGCTTTCTATTGCTTGATTATTTAACATGTTCATACTCCCATGCATTGTTTAAATGCTCCATTATTTGATTCTTTGGTTTGATTATATATTGTTTATTTATCTGATCTGATTGATAACTGTTGCCTACTTGTATGATGTATGAGGCATATATTCTTATTGTTTGTTTGCCATGAACAATCCCCATTCATAACAAATGTACCCCTCTCCCATAAAGTGTATAATATTTATTTCTTTATTTCTTTAGTCACCTGTTAATACAAGAATTAAAACGAACATCCGATAACCATTTCAAAATAAGATCAAAAGCTCGATCCAACGTCGAGTAATCATTTTCAAAACTTAACAAAACCAACACGCATTCATCCATCCTCTTGTAAGTCGATTGCCTCAGGCATCGCCATCTACCTGTAAGTCGATTGCCTCCGGCATCGCCATCTACCCTTATCTGTAACTCCTCTCCGCACTCCATCCGTCGACTCTTGTTCCGTTTAGGTAGCACCCATTAGGTAGAACCCTTTGTACGATAACATAGGTAGAATTCCCTTATTCTTTGCATGCTAACATTAGGTAGATGTCCCCCTTTGTAAATCCTAACACATAGGTCCATATTACATGACAACTCTAGAGCAGAGCTTCCCCATTTTTAGACCTTCCGTGCGTCTCCGATCTTGTGGCATGTCAGTCCGTTCTATTGCAAAGAGGTAACTGCCTAAGACTCGATTCAGCGAGCTGCGACACCTACTGCTAGGACCTTGAACACACTGCCCACCCGCCTTTGACACAGCTGGTGTCCTCTTTTGTAAGTCCATGTTCAGATGGCAATCCTTAACCCCTAGTTATCCAAACTATGTTTTGCTCTGATTCTCATTCCAGATGAGATACGTAGGCATAAGACGCGACGTCTTACCGAGCACACTTCTCTTTAACCCATAAGTAGCCGAGCTACAAAGACTCTGATTCTCATACTCAGATGAGATACGTAGGCAGTGGATGCGACATCCTTTGCGAGTCATTTTCTTTTAACCTTCCTTTTAGTAAATAGTACTTTAGATATACCTACACCCTTTAGACTAGAACAACACTTATGAAAAGGGCTCCCTAGGAGTACCTAGGATGTTTTGGGTGCTTAAAACCTTCCCATTGCATAACCAACCCCCTTACCCAGATCTCTGACATTTTTACTAGTTTTTGATTCGATAAAACTTTTAAGTTTTTGTTCGCTTTTTAACCATTCCTTTGGATAAATAGAAGTGCGGTGGCGACTCGATATGTATGGTTTACCTTGGATTTAGTCAATATCTCTAATGGTAATGAATACCCCACTACAAAAAAGTGGCGACTCTGCTGGGGACTATCATTTGCCTAGTGGGTTTTGCCTACTTTTCATATTTGTTGTATTGTATGGTATATTGCTTTGTGACATATTTTTGTGCAATTTGGGATTACTGTATTGTATGTAATGATTGAATTATTTGAATATTAATTCCTTGTATGCTTTGTGATCTTCGTGAGATGAGTTATATACCCGAACTCGAGTGCACTTAGGATAGGAGAATGGCATAGTCTTGTTGACTTGTGTGGAGTTATTCCTTAGCAAGTTGACTTGCAAGCCCATTCACTTGGTGGAGGTTATGTTAGGATCAATAATGTCACACGAGTAGTCGTGGTTAGGCATTACTCTTTCCAATATATGCCTTAGAAGCCAAGTACCTTAGTTTACCAAGCCCATCTTGGCCTATTTTTAGGACGTAGTGCGAAGATCGTTCAAGTGTAAGATTTGATACGATTGTTACGCGATACTACACTCATAAGAGTCTCTCTTGAGAATATTTTTGGAATACGAGTAGTCGTTTATCCGATAATATCCGAAAGATGGGATGATGACTATGGGAACCTCTTGTAGAACATGATTGTCAGGTTTAACCATAGTACACTCCCTTTGGGTGGTTCTTACCAAGACTCCATGCTCGCGACTTACAACAAACCCTTGATTTGTGGTTGATCCGTTCTTGTGTATCCTTAATATCAATGGAACTTGGGTGTTGATAAGGTGTAAACCATAATCCACCAAAATGAATGATTGATATTAAGGATGACTTGATCCATCCCATGACCTTTGTGTGGTGTGATTTGCTTGATCCTTGAGTGTGATTGTTGCATCCATGCATTCATGCATTCATACACATCCATATCATCAACAATGAGAAACTTTTCAAGGAACTTAAGAGGTCTATTTAAAAATTTTCAGACATGGATAAGCAAAGAAGGAATACGAAGAAGTACAGTTTCAGACAACCCGACTTGAAAGAGTTAAGGAGTTTGACATCCTATGTATTAGATCCCTTGGAATTCAAGGCTCGTCGTGGGAAGCTTCTGTCTATTCTTGCTACTCAAGTGGATGAAGGTCTAATGAGTGTGTTGGTGCAGTTCTATGATCCGTTGTACCGTTGCTTCACTTTTCTGGATTTCCAGCTTTTGCCCACGCTTGAGGAGTATGCCTATCTTGTGGGCATACCTATCCTAGACCAGTTGTCGTTCAGTGGCTTGGAGAGAGTTCCTTCTTCTCAAGAGATTGTTGATCTGTTACGTATAGATGAATCTATTATTGGTGCTCATATGACTACCAAAGGTGGAATTCAAGGTCTCCCGTCTGATTTCCTCATCGATCAAGCTACTATGTTTTGGAAGGCCATGGGTGAGGACGCCTTTGAGGCCATATTTGTACTTCTCATCTATGGGCTAGTGTTATTCCCCAACATCGACAAGTTTGTGGATGTGAACGCCATTAGGATTTTCTCTACTCTTAATCCCGTTCCTACTCTGTTGGGTGACACTTATTTCTCTTTGCATACGAGGAATGCAAAGGGCGGTGGTACCATTGTGTGTTGTTTGCCTCTGTTGTACAAGTGGTTTATTTTGCACTTGCCTCAGATGCTCGCCTTCAAGGAGAACAAAGGATGTCTAAGGTGGTCCACGAGACTTATGTCTCTCACTAATGATGATATCTTTTGGTACAACTGTAACACCCCGATTAAAATAAGAGAATTATTTAATTGAGTTAATATTATTTTATTAATTTAATTAAATAAAGTTGAATTATTGGATTATTATTATTATTATTATAGATATTATTTATTTTAATAATAATTAAATAAATAAAATAATTGGAATATGAAGAGTGGAAGGGTAAAAGTGGAAATTGGATAGAGAAAAGTCCAAAGGAGAACTCAGAGTTGGTTTTTCACGTATTGTGTCTCAGAGTCAGAGGAAAAGGGAAACGCTGAAGAGAAAGAGAAGGAAGAGGAAAAGGCCAAAGATTACTCGGAGCTTCCTTCAATCCAAAGAGGTAAGGGGTCTGAACCTTATTAAACAATAATATGCTGAAAATGGTGAAATATTGGATAAACGAAATTGGGATTTTAATCGAAGGAATTCGTAGAAATTATATGCAATGATGTTAGGATTTGTGAAATCGAATAGGAGACTAATTGTATTAGATGATATGAGTGATTTTGTGTGAATTTTGGACTGTGGAGGGATGAATTTGGATAGATCTCGTAGCAGAGGGAGCCATTGCAGATCTGGAAATCTGGTTTCTGGTCATACGCGTATGGCGCTAGGCAATACGCGTATGAGATGGCCTGGTACGCGTATGGCACTAGGCAATACGCGTATGGAGGAGGAAGATGGAATTTTGAACGTGAAATGGTCTCTGGTGGTACGCGTATGGGGAAGTGATACGCGTAGCATACGCGTATGGGAATGGCCAATACGCGTATGGATTTGGTCAGGCGTGGCCAATACGCGTATGAGCATAGGCAATACGCGTATGGGCAGACTTGTGGTCTTTCCCGGCTGTTGTTGTGCAGTTTCGGTTGTTTAGGCTGAGCGAGGTAACTTAGCTGATGCATAGTATACGAGAGATCAATTCCCGTTGCTTTGAGTGGTATAGATATTAGTAGAGTGTGATAATACTGTGTTTGATTATGTGGCATGATGTGATATGCTTTTATGATAGAATGTGTTAATGATGATGATAACATGACTATATGATGCTGTTGTTGCTATGTTGATTATGATGGATGCTTGGTGTGCATGCATTCATGAAAGGCCGATGCCTAGTGATGAACGGACTGAGTTCCAATGATGTTGTTGACTCCGGGCTTGTTGAGAAGCTTGGTTCCTTACGGGGAACTCGGATTCTATGGTGATGAATCTGGGAGTGGTGATCCTGTAGTTGGTCACAAAATGGGTATACCGAGTCGTGTTGAGTCATGCATGGGTGTGTGCATTGCATTTGATGTGTTGTGTTGTTGATGTTCATGAGTTTATGGATTATGATGATTATGATGAATTGTGTTGGCATATGTGAAATATATTTATGTTTATATTTCTGTCGTTATATTATTATTTAATAATGTAATTCTCACCCCTTCTGCATGTGTTTATGTTCATCTATGATGAGCAATGTGCAGATAAAGTGGAGTAGCTATTGTTGAGGTTCGAAGAATAAGTGTAGAGTTATTCTACAGAGTCGAGTCAAATGCTCTGGTCATGTGACACCGGGGATTATGGGATTCGATAGTTAAATTATTATTATTATTTACGTTGTTTATGATGACTAATTTGTTGAGATAATGTTGAAACATTTTATAATATTTATGTTGTTGTCCGCTGCGAAGTTTTAATAAAATAAATAATATGATTTATGTTGTGATGCGATAAGTGTTATGTTTTAAGAAATGTAAACTCTTCTACAGGTTGTACTCTGATAATCTATTTAAATATGTCGTTTGGGGTAGAAGGGTGTTACATTAGTGGTATCAGAGCATGGTCAGTCCAGTCGAGTCATAATGTGAGGTTTTCCCTGTTGGTCGATTAGTGTAAATGACACTGTCGATATTTAACGGTTGTGGTTGTGTTGTGCAGAGTATGGCTGGAGAAAATGACCGTGCGATTGCTGAGGCTTTGGCTGCTATGGCGCAGGCTATGCAGGCGCAGCAGAATCCGCCAGTCGACGAGTTTAGGAATTTGGGAAGGTTTCTGAAGAATAACCCTCCTACATTCAAAGGGCGCTACGATCCAGATGGTGCTCAGATTTGGCTGAAGGAAATTGAGAAGATTTTCCGGGTGATGACGTGTACTGAAGCACAGAAGGTGCAGTTTGGTACGCATATGTTATCTGAAGAGGCTGAAAACTGGTGGGATAACACTCGCCAGAGAATTGCAGTACCAGGTACTGAGATGACTTGGGAAAGGTTCAAGACGGCCTTTCTGGAGAAATATTTTCCTGCTGATGTGCGATGTAAGAAGGAGATGGAATTTCTAGAACTGAAGCAGGGTAACATGTCTGTTGCTGATTACGCTTCGAAGTTTGAGGAGCTGGTGCAGTATTGTCCTCATTATAATAATGCTGATGCTGAGGAATCCAAGTGTGTCAAGTTTGAGAACGGGTTGCGTCCCGAAATCAAACAAGGCATTGGTTACCAGGAGATTCGTAGGTTTCCTACACTGGTTAATAAGTGCAGGATATTTGATGAAGATAGCAAGGCTAGGACTGCTCATTACAAGAGTCTTAGTGAGAAGAAGAATAAGGATCGTGGTAGTCCTTATGCATCTCCGAATGGTAAAGGTAAGCAGAAAGTGGTAGATGAGAAGAAGCCAAGTGGGGGAGGATCTCCCATAGCTGGTAAATGTTTCAAGTGTGGCGAGCCAGGCCACCGTGCTGATAGCTGTACCAAGAAAATGCTGAGATGTTTCCGATGCGGTCAGGCTGGTCATAGAGTTACGGAATGTAAGGATGCTGGTCCGACATGTTTTAATTGTGGCGAGAAAGGCCATATCAGTTCGCAGTGCTCGAAACCGAAGAAGGCGGCTACTGCAGCTCATACTACTGGTAGGGTGTTTGCTCTGAGTGGGGCTGAAGCTCCTAAAGAAGATAATCTGATTAAAGGTACTTGCTTGGTTAATAATGTTGAATTGCTTGCTATTGTTGACACTGGTGCTACTCATTCGTTTATTTCGTATGAGTGTGCGACCAGGATTGGTGTGATTATGTCGTCCCTAGGCGGAAGTATGGTGATAGATACTCCTGCTAATGGTTCTGTGAAAACTTCTGTTATCTGTCGAGGGTGTCATTTGACGATCTTTGAGAGAGAGTTCGTGGTTGATTTGGTGTGCTTGCCCTTGCACCAAATTGATATTATTCTGGGAATGAATTGGCTAGAATTCTATGGCGTGTTTATCAACTGCTATGGGAAGACGGTGCGGTTTTCTGAAGTTGGTGAGAATGATGAGGCAAGATTTCTATCTGCTAGGCAGGTGGGGGAATTTGTGAAGGATGAAGCGCATGTATTCGCTTTATTTGCGTCTCTGCAAGCGGATAAGAAAGTGGTGAGTGTAGAATTGCCTGTTGTCTGTGAATTTCAAGATGTGTTTCCGGAGGATGTAAGTGAATTACCTCCAGAACGTGAAGTCGAATTTGCCATTGACTTAGTACCAGGTACGAGTCCGGTGTCGATGTCTCCTTATAGAATGTCGGCAACTGAATTAGTTGAATTGAAGAAGCAACTTGAAGAATTGCTTGAGAAGAAGTTTGTGCGTCCAAGTGTTTCTCCTTGGGGTGCACCAGTATTGTTAGTGAAGAAGAAAGAAGGTACGATGAGGTTGTGTGTCGATTACCGGCAGTTGAATAAGGTGACTATCAAGAATCGGTATCCATTGCCGAGGATTGATGATTTGATGGATCAGTTGGTTGGAGCTCATGTTTTCAGTAAGATTGATTTGCGGTCGGGTTATCATCAGATCCGAGTGAAGTCAGATGATATTGCGAAGACTGCTTTCCGTACGAGGTATGGTCATTATGAATACACTGTGATGCCGTTCGGTGTGTCTAATGCTCCAGGTGTGTTTATGGAATATATGAATCGTATATTTCATCCATACCTTGATAATTTTGTTGTGGTGTTCATAGATGATATATTGATATACTCTAAGACGGAAGAAGAGCATGCAGGACATCTGAGAATTGTTTTGCAGGTGTTAAGAGAAAAGAAATTATATGCAAAGTTATCTAAATGTGAGTTCTGGTTGAAGGAAGTGAGTTTCCTTGGCCATGTGATTTCGAGTGGTGGGATTTCTGTTGACCCGGCTAAAGTTGATGCTGTATTACAGTGGGAGACTCCGAAGTCTGCTACTGAGATACGCAGTTTTCTGGGGTTAGCTGGTTATTATCGCAGATTTATTGAGGGCTTCTCTAAGTTGGCATTGCCGTTGACGCAGTTGACTAAGAAGGGTCAAGTGTATGTGTGGGATGCAGCTTGTGAAGCGAGTTTTGTGGAGTTGAAGAGGCGGTTGACCAGTGCTCCAGTGTTGATCTTGCCTAATCCTGGTGAGTCCTTCGTTGTTTATTGTGATGCTTCTTTGATGGGTCTTGGTGGTGTTTTGATGCAGAACGGTAAAGTTGTAGCTTATGCTTCTAGACAGTTGAAAGTTCATGAGAGGAATTACCCTACGCATGATCTAGAACTTGCAGCTGTTGTATTTGTGTTGAAAATGTGGAGGCATTATCTGTATGGTTCCAGATTCGAAGTGTTCAGTGATCACAAGAGTCTGAAGTATCTGTTTGATCAGAAAGAGTTAAATATGAGGCAGAGAAGGTGGTTAGAATTACTGAAGGATTTTGACTTTGAATTGAGTTATCATCCCGGTAAGGCTAATGTAGTTGCAGATGCGCTGAGTAGAAAGTCTCTACATATGTCTATGATGATGGTTCGGGAGCTTGAGTTAATTGAACAGTTCCGTGATATGAGTTTGGGTTGTGAAGTTTCCGCCAATAGTGTAAAGTTGGGTATGCTGAAGTTGACTAGTGGAATTCTGGAAGATATTCGGAATGGCCAGCTGTAGCACCTCAAATTTGCACCTATCATTATACATACAATTTCATATTAGGTCATAGCATATCATGATCCATTGCATAGCATTTGCATTGTCCCTCAGTTGCCTCAAGAGCAAGCAATCAAGAATTAGGTCAAACTAATCTCCTGATCAGTCAACCAAGCAAGCAAAGGAATTTCTCATTGAACCAAGGCCTTGGGGTTTGCCCAACAAGTTCACATGGCTTGGAGGTCTATTTGAAGTATTTTGGTCAAGGGTTAAGGGCTCAGAGGTCAGCAGTTCATGCCCAGACAGTCAAAAACCCTAAAAAAGTCAACTGTCAGTCAAAGCAGTGGATGGTGGTCATTCTTGTGGGATTTGGGCACCATGATCAATAATCAAGAGTTCATACAACTTGGGACATCATTTGAAGTCAAGTTCTCAAGGAATTAGGGTTTGGAATTCATCAGTCAATGCATAATCAGTCAGAAACACTAAAAGTCAACTGTTGGTCAACTGTCCATTTAATCAGTGATTTGATGATTGGAATTGGTTTGTGAGAGTTCATTCATGTCCAAATAGTCATCATATATCATGCCAAACACCATCATGGAAGAATTTGAAGCCAGATCATGAATTTCCAAAAATGGAAACTGGGCCCGTAACTGAAACCTGCCATAAATGGAAAGTCTTGATCCTCAAACTTACATTTTGATACAAGCCTCAAATGAATTTTTGCCCAACATGAAAGTTGAAGATCTTGTTCTCCCATTTCCAAAAAGTCCTAGAACTCCCAATTCCCATGTGTGGTTGGCAAGTTATGATCGAATCGATTTCAGAAAATCTTGAACTTCAAAGGGCCATATCTCCCAAACCGTTTGGCCAATTTTGGTGGGGTTTTTTCCTACAAGTCACATTTGATCCCCTCTTTCCAAAAATATAAATTTCATGAGCCAAAACTTCACCAATCAAAATGGCATATTTTGACCTTTTTCATTTAAATGAAAGTTTGACCAAGAGTTGACTTTTTGATTTAAACATTTTTTCAGCATTTGGCCAATTGGGGCAGCTCATAAATATCATTTTAAGTGTGTTTGCAAAAGTCAAATTATGCAGCACATGTGAATCTATACTTGTTTGCTTGAATTATAAGAAAGGTACAAATGCACCATACTTGTCCATGCTTCCACAACCATGCCTTGTACTAGCAGCATTATGCAGCAATTTTTCTGTCATGGTGAGCCTCATTATGCAGCCAAATAACCAACAAGTACAGATGGCCTTACTAGTTTACTTGAACATTGGCAAAAGGACATGTTTACAACAAATCCAATTCATGAACCATACTTGTACCACATCACATTGCAGATTTTTGGCCCATGATTTTCTGTCAAAACCAAGCAGTAACAGCATGGCTTTCCATCTCTTTTTCCTGTCATATTGCAGCAAAAACAGGGAGACTTCATTTTTTTTCACTTGGCATTTCCCTCCACAAAAATAGGAAGATCCTGTTAAAAATAGAGGCAACAGAATACAGCATAGGCAAGCATCCATCCTGCCAAGCCATACCACAAAAACCACAAAACCATAGACCATTCTTTCACTCAAAATCCATCCACCTTGCTTTGGCATTTTAGAAATTTTCTGTCAAATACCACAGTAAAAATTGCCCTGCCACCAAAAAAAGGGACACTCAATAGCAGTTTTTCTTGGTAATGCATTTTCTGTCCTTTTTGGAAATAGTAGTAGCAGTAACAGCAAGGAGACATCACAAGATTTTTGGCCAAGGGTAAATGGATAGAAAGAAGCTCATTCACAAAGAACTCACTCACTTTGGCATGATTAAAATGGATTCTGCTCAGATCCCTTCAACAGTAACCTTGCTTGCTTAGCATTCATCAAATTGCTGTCAAACACCAAAACCTCACCTGGCCATTTTGCTTTACATTTCAAAAAATCTGTCACCACATCCAAACAAATTTTCTGAACCTAGATGTTCTGTCATAACAGACCAATAAAACCAACCCTAGCATCATCTTGCATTGATTCACTCATTACACCCTGCATTGCATTCATTCCAACCCTGCCTTGCAACCACCAAACCAACATGACATGACCTAACCTCATTCATTCAAGCTCATCCCACTTGCATTAACCAACAAAACCTAACCAACTCCCTACAATCTCTAGAAACCACCCAACTGCATTTTGGCCATTCTTCCAAAGTTTGCTAGCAGCAAACAACCCATTCACCTTGCCTTGACATCCCACAAGAAACATCCAACTTCACTCATCACTCATACAGCACTCCCAAAACTCACCTTACCTTGCAATTTGTCTGTCCATACATAACAAAACTAAGCCTGGCTTTGCATTCCCATTTTCTGTCAACAAAAAGACAGTGGTAGCAACTGTAAAGAAGACCAGCAACAAAGCCTTGCTTAACTCCCTCATCCTACAACTGCCATCTTGCATTCCAACTTCTTATATCCAAAACCAATGAACTAAGTTGGCTTGTCAACATCCTGCAGCAAACACCCTTGGCAACACTTGACCAACCATTTTTTCACCATGCTAAAAACCTGGCCATTACCACTTGACAATCTTCTCACCATTTTGTAACCCTAAGAAGCAGCCTTCAACAGACCAAAAACATTGCTCTCTCACTTTTGCATTTTGGCTCCTCTTGCATTTTCTGCCAAAATCTCCATAACCCTCAAGCAAAACTTGATTCCTCCATGCTCTAACCAACATTGCAAGCTCATTCCAAGCATCATCCATCACCTGCACAGCATTTTCAACTCTGTTTTTCTTCAACCACTCTCCATGGCAGTTTGGATTTAAAGTTAAATGGAGCAAGTTTGAGCTCAAATAACTTCATCATCCATCACTTGGAGCTTGGACCTTTGACTGTTTGAGCTGACAGCATCCAAAATATCATTGCATCTCAACTTTTCTGCAGAAATCAAGTAAATTTCGACCCCTTTATTTTGTTAAATTGACACATGTTTCATAAAGATCTTTCAATGCTGAGCTTAGTGATGCTTTCACTCTTTGAAAATAGTAGTGTATCCATGAAGATATGATGAGATAAAGTTTGATGTTTGAAAATGTTTCCTGTGATTTCTTGTTGTGTAGTTCAAATTAATGAAAATAGGGTTTGGATTGTTGTTGTATGATGTTTGATGATTACAATGGTATGCTCAATTGACATTTTTGGGGAGAAATTAAGAAATTCGAATTTGGGGATGATGATGAACATAAACCCTAGTTTCCCAATTTATTTTTCCAGAATTTTTCACATTCACACGTGCATGGCCTCTTTCAACTCACCAACCAATGAAAACATTTCATTTTGTGCCCAAAACGACTGTGTTTGGTTAAGTGAATCAGAGAATTACAAAAATGTCATTTTCTCAATATAAATTCAATTAATTTCTTCACTTTGATTACCAATCTTCCAAAATTCATAACTTGCTCATTTTTGATCCAATTTGAATGGGATTTTTTGTGTTGTGTTCATCATGATCTCTACTTTTTTATCATAATTTTTCCAGAATTTTTGGATGAGTGGTTTTTAAATGGCCTTAGGGTTTGTGACCTGTGACCAAATTTTGTACATTTTGCCAAATCAATTGTGAAATGATGAGAATGTGTCCAATGGCTCCCAAATTTTTTGTGCTTAAACTAGACACATTCATGGTGATTTTGGTGTAGAGTTTGTGAATTTATCAATTGTGGTTTGTGAGATATGATTTTTTGAATTAGGGTGTGACAATTTGTGTCACACCATTGATGTCCAACTTCATGATTTTCATTGCCATGCTTCTTGACCTCCAAATGACTTGATTTTTTGCATGAACCTACTCTTGTATGTCTAGATTACATGTGAATTTTCTTGGATTTATTTGAACTATTTTCCATTTGTTTGAGATTTTTCCTCCCTGCCTAGTCAAATGTTGACTTTGTGTGACACATGTTCCCATTTCATTTGTGAAATTCTCATACTTTATTGGATGAACATAAAATTTGACATGTGATAACTAGACATCTCAAGCTTTGCATTGGTGTTAATCTCATTCATTTCTCTTCTGTTTTCAATTTGATATGATTTTTTGAAGTTGACCCATGTTTGTTGACCTTCATTATGCATGCTTAAATTTGGTTTGACTTTCTGATTTTAATTGACTGCCTTCCTCTCATCAAAATGCCATGAAATTTGACATGCTTGCCATGCTAGATGTTAGGATTGAATGTGATTTATTTGATAATTTTTGAGTTTGTTTGGGTTGATTTTTGATGCAAGTCTTTTTGTTGACTTCTGTGAGCTTCTGTTTGCCATGCTTTGACCTAAATGGTTCATGAAATGATGATAGTGATTGATATGAATGTGAACCCAATTGGTTTTGTTTCCTAATTGTTTGAACATGATTTTGGATACTCATCCTTTACTGTTTGGACTTTCTCATTCACTTTTGACCCTAGGCTTGCCCTAGTGGTCCTGTTACTCACCTTTGAGCTTGTGTTTTCAGGTTGACCATCAAATGGCCATTAAGACCAATTCTTTTGATTGAGCTTACTCAAATATCATTGTCTAACATGTTTTGTTTTGTAGGTGGCTTGGCTCGCATGCCTTAAGCCTTGTGCCTTGCACATTCATTTGCCTCCAATTAACTGTTGACCTCTGTTTCCTTTTACTTCGTTTGAAGTTGCATACTAACATCTGCTTGACTGTTTCAGGTGCTTTAGTTGCTTAGTTCTTTGTGAACTTTTTGCTTTGCTTTGCTTGTATAAGCAATTTGCATTGAGGTATGTCTCTCTTACTTCATGTAGTCTGGAAGACCTGGCCTGTTACTTGGCCAGGCAACTGTCTGAAGCCCTCCTTAAGAGGCAATGTTTGTGGATGTTTAACTTTGTCCTTGCATAGAGTCAAAGACCTCAATGAGGCAATTGGTGGAAGGTAGGGATATGCAATCTATCCCCCACTATTCAGTGTGTCATCCGCTTTGCTCACACCACTGTGTTGATGCATTGCAGATACAAACCCAAGATCTTGTGCAATTGCACAGTTGAGTCAGTATCAAATGTGTAGAAGGGTTCCCACTTTCTGAACCCACACATTCTTGTCTTGAGCTCTCCCAGGCCAGGGATAAGAGCTGTGAGGTCTCATCCTCACTTCATCCTTTCATCTGCTTCACCTTAGCCCCTCAATGGCAAGGTTAAGAGCACATTCACCCAGTTCCAGAGGTTTGTTTGTTGAGGTTGATATGACCCCTTGACTAAAACCTAACCCTTGTTTGAGCCACTTGTTTGTGTATAGCGTGTGCTATCTGTGCCTGCAGGATAGTTTGACTTGCTTCCTGTGCAAGTTAGGATAGTTTGACTTGCTTCCTGTGCAAGTTAGGATAGTTTGACTTGCTTCCTGTGCAAGTTAGGATAGTTTGACTTGCTTCCTGTGCAAGTTAGGATAGTTTGACTTGCTTCCTGTGCAAGTTAGGTTTAGTTTAGACTTGCTTCCTGTGCAAGTTAGGTTTTGCTTGGCTTGCTTCCTGTGCAAGTTAAGTGTGTGTGGCTTGCTCCCTGTGTGAGCCATGCTTAGGATAGGTTGGCCCTTGTGCCATTTAGCTAGAAACCATAACTTAGGGTTGATTTTGCATGACAACATCTAGGCTCGAGTCGTAGTCTCCCTAGAGTTGTGTCTCCCTCTGTTATCTGGTTAGGCTAGTCCTTTTATCCCTGCGTAGGGGAACTACATCGCCCTGATCTTCATACCAGATGAAGTATGTAGGCAGGAGATTGAGCTGATCTCTCCGGGCGCCCTTTTTCTTTTGTGTGTGTTGTTTGACCTTTGCTGGGCTCGAGTCCCTGTACTCCTTAGCATTTGCTGTCTGTTTGTGTGTGTTTGACAGTTGTAGGCTGAGTCCCCGACTCCCTACTTATCTGTTGTTTTGTTTGGTTCGGATGCTGATGTAAGTCCATTGATTGGCATTTGGGCTCCATGTTTGCCTCTTTGTATGTGTTTAGGTTCGGATGCTGACATAAGTCCAGTGATTGGCAGTCGGGCTCCACGTTTGCCTGTGTTTGCGTTTGCTTGTGTGCGTGTCAGCCGAGCTACGAATGCTCTGATTCTCCTTCGTCCAAGGAGATACGTATGCATAGGATGCGACATCCTAGCGAGCATGTGTCGTTTCCCCAGTCCGAACTACTTGGACTCTGATGTCTATGCCTGATAGACTAAGTAGGCCCAGGATGCGACATCCTGCCGAGTTCAGTTTCAGTCAGTCTCTTTCGTTTCTTTCAGCCAGTGTGTGTGAGTATTTGAGCAGTATTTAGCAACCATTTTCCTTTCTAGTGTGCGTGGATCCCGTAGAGTACTACGGATGCGTAGGGGTGCTAATACCTTCCCTTCGCATAACCGACTCCCGAACCCATCCTCTTTGGTCGCGAGACCATGTTCTTTCCCAGGTTTACTTCGAGCGTTTCCTTTCCCTCTTTTGGGATAAATAACGCACGGTGGCGGCTCTGTTGTTCTTGTTTTCCCGCCGGATTTTCGCGTGATGCGACAGCTGGCGACTCTGCTGGGGACATAGAGAAGTTGACCTATGCTGGTCCATCTTCCCTGAGCGAGTCTCTCCTAGCGCTCTCTAGGTTAGGGTTTTGGTTGCTTTGTGCTGTGTTTATTTATTGCATTCATTATTTACTGTTTGCATTCATTGTTTATTGTTTGCATTTATGTTTGCATTAATGTTTGCATTTATTCATCTGTTCACCTGGCTGGTTGTTTGTTTCTCTCTGTGTGGGGGGGGGGGAGAGTCAGTTGAGGTAAAAGGTCCAATACCCAGACCATGAGTGCAATCTAGGATACT
Source organism: Lathyrus oleraceus (assembly GCF_024323335.1). NCBI lineage: Eukaryota > Viridiplantae > Streptophyta > Magnoliopsida > Fabales > Fabaceae > Lathyrus > Lathyrus oleraceus. The sequence goes on along the minus strand of NC_066582.1, from coordinate 268,145,176 downwards.
TAGGAATAGAGTGATTCATGGGAAGCGGGTGGTATGGCGCCACTTAGCGGAACATTGATATCACGAGCAGTTCAGACCCTGGTGGGATGCTGTCGTTACATACTTCGGGTGTGTATATGACAGTATTCTGCGAAAGGTTATTTATGCTGCGTTTCTCTCAAGCTTTACCCTGGCTTAGACTACACCCGTGAGTGGGGAGGGATTGATCATTATTACAGGTACCGTTGGTGACTCGGTTCTGTTGGTGACTTGATTTTGATGGTGACTTTGTATTCAGACAGTTTTCAGTTAACCTTAAGTGGGATTTATGTTCCGAGTTTTGACTGAAGCTTCGACCTAGTGATCAGAGTTTGCACAACCAGCCAGTCCAGTCTGCATCATGTGCATCATAGCATATTTATTTTTCAAAAGAAACGCATTGAAAAAAAATATATAAAAAAAAAATCATCAAAAAAAAAAGGGAAAAAAAGAAGAAAAAAAAACTAATCTCTGCATGCATATCATTTCTCAGGTACATTCCAGAGCTTGTCTACCGATAGAGATGGCAACAGTCTCAGAGCCGAAGCAGAAGACCTGTTCCTACAGTTTCCATCGTGAGCCGTTGACTCCACTAGTTGAGTTGGGTAGCCTCGTGATAGATGACCGACTGAAGAGTTTTGTTGGGCGGTACGGAGATATCTTGACAGTATTGAAGACAGTAGTAGATCCAGTGCCTCTGCAGACACTACTTCAGTTTTATGACCCAGAGCTTCATTGTTTCACTTTCCAGGATTATCAGTTGGCGCCTACTCTCGAGGAGTACTCTATTCTGTTGAGTGTTCCTATCCAGCATCAGGTTCCTTTCTTGGACGTCCCAAAGGAGGTTGACTTTAGATTGATTGCCAGAGCTCTCCACTTGGGTATCAAGGAAGTCAGTGATAGTTGGAAGTCCAGTGGGGATGTTGTAGGATTGCCTTTGAAATTTCTGTTGAGGGTAGCTAGAGAAGAAGCAGAGAAGGGAAGTTGGGAAGCCTTTCATGCTCAGTTGGCCGTCATGATCTATGGGATCGTCTTGTTTCCGAGTATGCCGAATTTTGTTGACTATGCTGCAGTCAGTATTTTCATTGGAGGAAATCCAGTTCCTACTCTTTTAGCTGACACTTACTATGCTATTCACAGTAGGCATGGTAAGGGTGGAGCCATCAGGTGTTGCCTACCTCTTCTGTTCAAATGGTTCATGTCTCTTCTGCCAGCCAGTGGACCATTTGTGGATACCCAGAGCACGCATAAATGGACTCAGAGGGTCATGTCTCTTACCTCCTATGATATCAGGTGGCAATCTTACCGGATGGATGTGCGTAACGTCATTATGAGCTGTGGAGGATTCCGTAATGTACCACTCATAGGGACTAGGGGTTGCATCAATTACAATCCGGTTCTTTCTCTTCGCCAGTTGGGGTTTGTGATGAAAGGAAGACCACTTGAGGCTGAAGTAGCTGAGAGTGTGTATTTTGAGAAGAAGAGTGACCCAGCTAGATTGGAGCAGGTAGGGAGAGCTTGGAAGTCTATTGGTGTGAAGGATGGATCTGTCTTAGGGAAGAAGTTTGCCGTTGCTATGCCCGATTACACTGATTGGGTCAAGAAGAGAGTGGAAACTTTGTTGTTGCCCTACGATAGGATGGAGCCGTTGCAGGAGCAACCACCTTTGGTTCTTGCTGATAGTGTGCCTGCCGAGCACTATAAGCAAGCCCTGATGGAGAGTCGTCGTCTGAGAGAGAAGGAGCAAGACACTCAGATGGAGTTGTACAAAGCTCAGGCTGATAAGCTGCACTTGGCCCATCAACTCAGGGAGGTGCAAGGAGAAGATGCTAGCAGAGCAAGAGGTAAGAAGAGGTCATATGAGGAGATGGAGAGCATGTTAGACGCAGAACATCGGGAGCGCTTGAGGCTGCAGAGAGCAGAAGCCAGTTATCAGAAGAAGATCAGAGACTTGGAGAAGCAACTCAGAGATAAAGACATCCAGTTGAAGAAGGAAGTAGACTTGAGACAGGCATCAGAGGACCACCTTGGAGGAGAAGTCTTGGAGCTGAGAAGACAGTTGAAAGAGAAGATCACTCCTTTACCAGATTGCTCAGAATGTTCGCTGTTGATAGACCAGTGTCATTACCTGAAGACCCTCATTCCAGAAGACCGTCTGTCTTAATTCGTATCTCTGATTGTATTTTGTTGAGAATCACCTCCAGGCTTGTTGGATGGGATTCGTTTGCGTGTAGGCCATCTCTTGGATTTTTTGTTGAGAATCACCTCCAGGCTTGTTGGACGGGATTCTTTTTTCTTTGTACGTTGTTTATTCAGATATTCTGTTGACATTGGTTGTATGCTTTTTTACCCTTATGTATATATAAGGATGTCCGCATTTCCTTGTACCTGTTTGTTCTCTTGTTGCTGCAGGTTGCCATCTTTTCAGGATGGGTCAGGCTCTTTGAATGCCTGAGAAATGAGCATATCATGTGCATCATACGCATCATTAGCATCATACTCATGTCATTTTGCATAACAGGTGTTCTTGATCGTGACTTCTCACTCTTGGTTCCTGTTCAGGCAGGATAGCTGATCAACGTCCGCACCGCTACTCAACAAGACTGAATCAACAGAGAAGTATGGATCAATTTCAAGCTGAGTTGGCTGAGATGAAGGCTAGCATGGCCCAGTTTATGAATATGATGCAAGGGGTTGCGCAAGGTCAAGAAGAACTCCGAGCCATGGTTCAGAGACAAGAGGCTGCAAATCCACCGATCAACCATGCTCCGCCAGAGGGAGGCCCGGTCAATGATAACAATGTCGCTGCTGCTGTACCCGTCAACAACTATGCTGTAGGTGATGAGTTGGGGGGTATTCGAATCAACGGTCAACCTATTGTTCCAGATGCCGCTAATGCCAGAGTAGTCCGTGCTCCGGCCCGTAATCCTGCTACGATTGTTGACAGACAAGAGGATATGTTCTCTCTGCTCAGTGAAGACGAAGACGTTCTGGGAAGGGTTAATGAGAGAGACCGCAAAGTTGAGGCTCTTGCTGAAAAGATCCGTGCTATGGAAAGTCAGAATTCCCTCGGTTTTGATGTTACCAACATGGGATTGGTTGAAGGTTTGAGAATCCCTCACAAGTTCAAAGCACCGTCCTTCGACAAGTACAACGGTACTTCTTGCCCTCGCACCCATGTGCAGGCTTATTATCGAAAGATCTCTGCGTATACCGATGATGAAAAGATGTGGATGTATTTTTTCCAAGATAGTCTATCTGGGGCTTCTTTGGACTGGTACATGGAATTGAAGAGAGATTCGATCCGATGCTGGAGAGATCTGGGTGAGGCCTTTTTGAGGCAATACAAACACAACATGGACATGGCACCGAGCCGGACTCAGCTGCAGAGTCTTTGTCAGAAATCCAATGAAAGCTTCAAGGAGTATGCCCAGAGGTGGCGTGAACTGGCTGCTAGAGTTCAACCCCCTATGCTGGAGAGGGAGTTGACAGATATGTTTATCGGTACTCTTCAGGGTGTGTTTATGGACCGGATGGGGAGCTGCCCATTCGGTAGTTTTTCTGATGTTGTCATTTGTGGAGAGAGGACTGAGAGTTTGATTAAAACGGGGAAGATCCAAGATGCTGGTTCCTCTTCTTCTAGGAAGCCGTTTGTTGGGGCACCTCGTCGAAGAGAGGGTGAAACTAATGCTGTTCAACACCGCAGAGATCAGAATAGAAGTGAATACCGTCAAGCTGCTGCAGTAACCATTCCTGCACCTCAACCTCGTCAACAACAACCAAGAGTTCAACAACCGCAACAACAACAACAACAGCAACGTCCTTATCAGCCCAGACAGAAATTGCAGGCTGATAGAAGATTTGATCCTCTGCCCATGTCCTACGCCGAGTTACTACCCGAACTACTCCGGTTAGGGTTTGTAGAGCTGCGTACGATGGCTACTCCAACAGTGCTGCCTCCTGGCTATGATGCTAATGTTAGATGTGACTTTCACTCTGGTGCACCAGGCCACCATACTGAGAAGTGTCGAGCTCTCCAGCACAAGGTTCAAGATTTGATTGATGCCAAGGCGATCAACTTCGCTCCTGTGCCTAACGTCGTAAACAACCCTATGCCTCAGCATGGTGGGCATAGAGTGAAGAATATTGAAGGGAAAGAAGCTGAAGATCTGGTTGTTAATGTTAATGATGTTCAGACTTCTCTGCTAGTTGTGAAGGGTCGTTTGCTGAATGGGGGTGTCTACCCGGGCTGTGATGAAGATTGTTTGGGCTGTGCAGAATCCGAGAATGGTTGCGACCAGTTGAGGACCGGTATCCAGGGTATGATGGATGAAGGTTGTTTGCAATTCAGTAGGGCTGTAAAAGATCGTGGAACAGCGTCAACTATCACCATTTACTTTAAACCGTCTGAAGAACGTGGACAAAGGGTCGTCGGTGCACCTGCAGCAAATGGTACCCCAGTTACCATCCCCGTGCCTGTAACCATCAGTGTTCCAACTACCATCGTTGCGCCTGGGAGAAGGGGTGTTGAGAATAGTAGAGCCGTGCCGTGGAAGTATGATAATGCTCACCGCAGTTACAGAAGGGGTGAAAATCAGACGAGACCAGTGAATCAAACTCCAGTGACAATTGGTTTACCGAATAGAGTTCCTGCAACTGTTGGTCCGGATGTGGACAATGTAGGGGGTCCAGGAGGTTTTACCAGAAGCGGTCGTCTGTTCGCACCGCAGCCTTTGAGGGACAATAATGCTGAAGCTCTCGCCAAAGCAAAGGGTAAGCAAGCTGTGGTTGAGGAAGAGCCTGTTCAGAAAGAAGCGCCCGAGGGGTCATTTGAGAAGGACGTGGAGGAGTTTATGAAGATAATCAAGAAGAGTGACTACAAGATTGTAGACCAGTTGAATCAAACTCCGTCCAAGATTTCTATACTTTCACTGTTAATGTGCTCTGAAGCACACTGTAATGCCTTGCTGAAGATGTTGAATTTGGCTTACGTACCTCAGGAGATTTCTGTCAATCAACTAGAGGGTGTGATGGCCAATGTGAGCACCAGGCATGGTGTGGGATTCACCAACTTGGACTTACCGCCTGAAGGGAGAAACCATAACAAAGCCTTGCACATCACCATGGAGTGCAAGGGGGCAGTGTTGTCTCACGTATTGGTAGACACCGGGTCGTCGCTAAATGTGTTGCCTAAGCAGATTCTGAGGAAGATTGATGCGGAAGGGTTTGTGCTTAATCCCAGTGACCTGATCGTTCGTGCTTTCGACGGCTCCAAACGTTCTGTGTGTGGGGAAGTTACCTTGCCTGTGAAGATAGGTCCTGAGGTATTCGATATCATCTTCTATGTTATGGACATCCAGCCTGCCTACAGTTGTTTGTTGGGGCGTCCGTGGATTCATGCAGCAGGGGCAGTCTCGTCGACTCTCCATCAAAAGCTCAAGTATGTCTGGAACGGTCAGATTGTGACTGTGTGCGGTGAAGAAGAGATTCTGGTGAGTCATCTATCCTCGTTCAAATATGTTGAGGTGGATGGCGAGATCCATGAAACCTTATGCCAGGCGTTTGAGACTGTGGCTCTTGAGAAGGTGGCGTATGCTGAGCAGAAGAAGCCTGGTGCTTCAATCATTTCTTACAAGCAGGCTAAGGAGGTTGTTGATTCTGGCAAAGCTGAAGGCTGGGGCAAGATGGTGGATTTGCCTGTCAAAGAAGACAAATTTGGCGTTGGTTACGAGCCTCTCCAAGCAGAGCAGAATAGTCAAGCGGGTCCGAGTACCTTTACCAGCGCTGGGCTGATGAATCATGGCGATGTCTCTGCAACCAGTAGTGAAGACTGTGACAGTGACTGTAATCTGGACAACTGGGTTCGCCCTTGTGCACCAGGGGGGTCTATCAACAACTGGACGGCTGAAGAAGTGGTTCCAGTTACTCTTCTGACAGAGTAATTTTCTGTTGTTTTGTCATTTTGCATGAAAATCCTACGTTCTGCCCAAGGCGTAGTGATTCATTTTGTAGGGCCTCATCATGTTTTAATGATTATCATTAATGAAGGACATTTTTTGCAATCAAACTTTGTGATCCCTGTTTTTTCTATTTTTGTTTTCACTTTTTCAAAACAATAAAAAATGGCAATATTTTTGTTTTTTTTTGTGACTTTCTCGAACTCTTTTTCTAAAACAAAGCATAAAACATGCAGAAGCGATCTTATGGCATTCACTATGAACAGTCCTGTTATGGCTCAGTATGATTTCGACAATCCCATCTACCAAGCTGAAGAGGAGAGTGAGGAAGACTGTGAACTCCCTGCAGAATTGGCCAGACTACTGAAGCAAGAGGAAAGGGTCATCCAACCTCATCAGGAGGAGTTGGAAACTATTAATTTGGGTACTGAGGACGCCAAAAAGGAAATTAAGATTGGGGCTGCTTTAGAAGACTCTGTCAAGAGGAGGCTGATTGAGATGCTGAGAGAATATGTGGAGATATTTGCCTGGTCATATCAAGATATGCCTGGATTGGATACAGATATTGTGATGCATCGATTACCTCTTAGAGAAGGATGTCCTTCGGTCAAGCAGAAGCTTCGTAGAACGAGTCCTGATATGGCAGCTAAGATCAAGGAAGAGGTTCAGAAGCAGTGGGATGCTGGTTTTTTGGCTGTTACAAGTTATCCCCCATGGATGGCCAACATCGTTCCTGTGCCGAAGAAGGATGGCAAAGTCAGAATGTGTGTCGATTACCGGGATCTGAACAGAGCGAGTCCGAAAGATGATTTCCCATTACCTCACATTGATGTATTGGTTGATAATACGGCTCAATCCTCGGTATTCTCTTTCATGGATGGTTTCTCCGGATACAATCAGATCAAGATGGCGCCAGAGGACATGGAAAAGACGACATTCATTACACCTTGGGGCACGTTCTGCTATAAGGTGATGCCATTTGGGCTGAAGAATGCCGGTGCTACCTATCAGAGGGCAATGACAACTCTTTTTCATGACATGATGCACAAAGAAATTGAAGTGTACGTAGATGATATGATTGCGAAGTCGCAGACAGAAGAGGAGCACTTGGTTAATTTGCAGAAGTTGTTTGACAGACTGGTCAAGTTCAAGCTGAGGTTGAATCCGAACAAGTGTACGTTTGGGGTGAGATCAGGGAAGCTGCTAGGCTTCATTGTCAGTGAGAAAGGGATTGAGGTTGATCCAGCTAAAGTCAAAGCTATTCAAGAGATGCCTGAACCGAAAACGGAGAAGCAAGTCCGTGGGTTTTTAGGGAGGTTGAACTACATTGCAAGGTTCATATCTCATCTAACAGCCACGTGCGAACCAATTTTCAAACTGCTTAGAAAGAATCAGGCTATCAAGTGGAATGATGATTGTCAGAAAGCTTTTGACAAGATTAAGGAGTACCTACAGAAACCTCCAGTCCTTATACCTCCAGTTCCAAGGAGACCTCTGATAATGTACCTGTCAGTAACTGAGAACTCGATGGGGTGTGTATTGGGACAGCATGACGAGTCTGGTCGAAAAGAGCATGCCATATACTACCTTAGCAAAAAGTTTACCGACTGTGAAACAAGATATTCACTGCTCGAGAAAACTTGCTGTGCTTTGGCCTGGGCTGCTCGCCGACTGAGACAGTATATGTTGAACCATACTACCTTATTGATTTCTAAGATGGATCCAGTGAAGTACATCTTTGAGAAGCCGGCTCTCACCGGACGTGTTGCCCGTTGGCAGATGATTTTAACAGAATATGACATTCGGTACACGTCACAAAAGGCCATCAAAGGTAGTATTCTGTCAGACTACCTCGCCGAGCAACCAATCGAAGATTATCAGCCTATGATGTTTGAATTTCCTGATGAAGACATCATGTATCTGAAGATGAAAGATTGCGAAGAGCCTCTCGTCGAGGAAGGACCGGACCCGGATGACAAATGGACACTGATGTTTGATGGGGCCGTGAATATGAACGGTAATGGTGTAGGGGCAGTGTTGATCAATCCTAAAGGTGCCCATATACCTTTCTCTGCCAGATTGACGTTTGACGTCACCAACAACGAAGCTGAGTATGAGGCTTGTATCATGGGGATAGAAGAAGCCATTGATCTGAGGATCAAAACACTTGACATATTCGGAGATTCTGCTCTTGTGATCAATCAAGTCAATGGAGATTGGAATACGAATCAGCCACATTTGATTCCGTATAGAGATTACACCAGAAGAATACTGACGTTCTTCAAGAAAGTGAAGTTGTATCATGTCCCCCGGGATGAGAATCAGATGGCTGATGCCTTGGCTACTTTGTCGTCTATGATCAAAGTTCATTGGTGGAATCATGTGCCACATATTGAAGTGAATCGACTCGAGAGGCCTGCGTATGTGTTTGCAGCCGAGTCCGTTAATGATATTGATGATAAGCCGTGGTATTATGACATCAAGAATTTCCTCAAGACTCAGGAGTATCCTGAAGGTGCGTCGAAGAATGACAAGAAAACCCTGAGGAGGCTGGCTGGAAGCTTCTATTTGAATCAGGATGATGTGTTGTATAAGAGAAACTTTGACATGGTCTTGCTCAGATGCGTGGACAGACCCGAGGCAGACATGTTAATGCAGGAAGTCCATGAAGGTTCCTTCGGTACTCATGCCGGCGAACATGCAATGGCTAAGAAATTGTTGAGAGCAGGTTATTACTGGATGACTATGGAATCCGATTGTTTCAAGTATGCTCGGAAGTGCCATAAGTGTCAAATCTATGCTGATAAGGTGCACGTACCACCAAGCCCTCTGAATATCATGAATTCGCCTTGGCCGTTTGCTATGTGGGGCATTGATATGATTGGGAAGATTGAGCCTACTGCTTCGAATGGACATCGCTTCATCTTGGTTGCAATTGACTATTTCACCAAATGGGTGGAAGCAGCTTCCTATGCTAACGTTACCAAACAAGTGGTTACCCGGTTCATCAAGAAAGAAATCATATGTCGTTATGGAGTTCCTGAGAGAATCATCACTGACAATGGTTCGAATCTCAACAACAAGATGATGAAAGAGCTTTGTAAAGACTTCAAGATTGAACATCACAACTCTTCTCCTTACAGACCGAAGATGAATGGTGCTGTAGAAGCGGCGAACAAGAATATCAAGAAGATTGTGCAGAAGATGGTCGTTACGTACAAGGATTGGCATGAGATGCTGCCTTTCGCCTTGCACGGGTACCGTACCTCAGTACGTACGTCGACCGGGGCAACCCCTTACTCCCTTGTGTATGGTATGGAAGCTGTCCTACCTGTTGAAGTGGAGATTCCTTCTCTGAGAGTTTTATTGGATGTCAAGCTGGACGAAGCCGAGTGGATTCGAACAAGGTTTAACGAGTTGAGCCTTATCGAGGAGAGACGACTAGCAGCTGTATGTCATGGACAGTTGTATCAGCGAAGGATGAAGCGAGCCTTTGATCAGAAAGTGCGTCCTCGAAGCTATCAGATCGGTGATCTAGTTTTGAAGAGGATTCTCCCTCCCGGTACAGATAACAGGGGCAAGTGGACTCCTAACTATGAAGGTCCGTATGTTGTGAAGAAAGTATTCTCCGGTGGAGCCTTGATGCTTACAACTATGGATGGTGAAGATTTTCCGTCTCCTGTTAACTCAGATGTAGTCAAAAAATACTTCGCATAAATTGACCCGCTGGACAAAAAGAAAAAAAGAGTCCAGGCAAAAAATGGGCATCCCGTCGAACCAAAAAACAGAAAGAAAAGGTTCGGGCAAAAATTAGGGATAAAAATAAAAAAAAAATTGTACACCCGGTAAGTCGAAAACCCGCAAGGGCGGCTTAGGCAAAAATGGGTATCCCGGTGGATTGAAAACCCGAAAGGGCGATCCAGGCAAAAATTAGGGATTAAAGCGAAGACTACAGTCTGAGTTATCTGTACTTCATCAAGCTTTGTCGTCTGCTATCTCGAAAGATGTGATCCGTCCAGTCATTTCTTCTCAGAAAGCAAAGAGTTGGGAGGAAAACTGATGATCTGTGAGTTATAACAGAATTGGGAAATAGTGGATGCCGTGTTCACGTTGCCATTAGGATAGACTTTTCCTTTTGTACGCAATTACCTCTTTCTAGGAATTGCTTCCTAATGTATTTGCCTCTTCAGGCACATTTTCAATCAATAAAAGTCGTTATTCAGATAAATAGCTCTTGTTTTTTATTTTTACTGTTTTGTTTGCAAAATGTCCGAATTCTTGATAAGCATTGCATATAAAAAAAAACATGAAGGCTACACAATAATTTGCAGAAAGATGAAACATTTGAAAATCACTTTGAATGTTGAGGACACTTGAATGTATCTTGTCCATGTATCCCCTGGGGGCATTTTGTTGTGCTGTTTTTTCAGGTTGGCATCTGTGAGGACTTTTCCCCAGCAGATTTTTTTTCCCAAGCAAGTTTGGAAGCTACCAGAGCTATGTTTCCCTGCAGAGACATCCGTGGATAGTGCCTTCTATTCCCCAACAGATCTAAGGATTGCCTATCCCCAGCAGGCCTGTATTTGCCGATTTCCTCCCCGAGTGAGGCAGGTTCATTAAAGTTATCTCCAGCATTTATCCTACCTGTGGACTGAAGGATATCCCCAGCGGAGTTTACCTTTTCCCAGCAGCAGTGTTTTTCTTCAACATGAGTGTGAAGTCGCTTTACCATTCCTCAAGCAGAGTTCCCCGCAGAATATTTCCCCAAGAGGAGTCTCCCCACAGAGTCAGAATATCTGATCATTTCGGCTCCCTAGCCAGGGTTCATTTGCATTTTGCATGTAGTAATCATTGCATCCTCAAAAATTGCGTAGCATTCCCATTCAATATGGAGCATCACGCCATAGAAAAATTCAAACATATGCATTCATTTGTTAACTTCACCAGACTGTATCCCCAACAGAGGCGGATCATTTTTGTTCAACGTCAGCAGCAAGTCTGCTACAGTTGCCCTCGACAGCATTCAGATTTGATTATCCCCACAGAGGTTTATTTCCTCACCCGATGGTGACAGAGGTTTATTTCCTCACCCGATGGTGACAGAGGTTTATTTCCTCACCCGATGGTGACAGAGGTTTATTTCCTCACCCGATGGTGACAGAGGTTTATTTCCTCACCCGATGGTGACAGAAAGTTTGTTTCTCTTCAGTGAGACCCCCAGCAAGTGGTCAACCTTGCCTTGACATATCTAAGATGTCGTTCTTGTGATACCAGTAAGTGTCAGGTCAGCACCCGCGTGTGTTTCTTCTTTTGGTGTCGATAAACACCATTGTGTCGGTGTCTGTAAACATCGAGTCTCACTCCAGTCATCAGTAAATGTCTGGTCATTTTTCGGATGTCGGTAAACATCATCTTTCGATGTCGGTAAACATCGAGTCTTTCTTTCAGTCATCGGTAAATGTCTGATAAGTCCCCAGCTAGAAATCCCCAGTAGAGTCATCTGTAAATGTCCTACCTGGTTTCCAGTTGCGAATATTTGTTTGTATCTCCCCCATAAATTTCTCATTCCCAGTCATCGGTAAATGTCTGGTCATTTCTTTTGATGTCGGTAAACATCATCTTTCGATGTCGGTAAACATCGAGTCTCATCCCAGTCATCGGTAAATGTCTGGTCAACAAAATCAAAATCCCCAGAAGTCGTCGGTAAATGTCTTGTCTGGTATCTCTACAAAGATTTTGTTCCTCCCCAAGTGGAGATGCCATCGGTAAATGGCCCCGTTTTTCGTCGATATCGGTAAATATCGAATTCCCAGTTGCAGCAGCCATCGGTAAATGGTCTTGCTAAGTTGACATCGGTAAATGTCAAGTTTCTTTGAAGCCACCATCGGTAAATGGTTTTGCTTCCTTTCAACATCAAATCTGTTTTCCCAGCAGCCATCGGTAAATGGTTGTGCTGAAGTTGATATCGGTAAATATCAAAGTTTCCAATTTTAACCATCGGTAAATGGTTTTGTTTTTCAGAAGTCTGTTTTCCCAGCAGCCATCGGTAAATGGTTGTGCTGAAGTTGATATCGGTAAATATCAAAGTTTCCAATTTTAACCATCGGTAAATGGTTTTGTTTTTCAGAAGTTTGTTTTCCCAGCCGCCATCGGTAAATGGTCTTGCTGAAGTTGATATCGGTAAATATCAAAGTTCCAGTTCTCTAACCATCGGTAAATGGTTTTGCTTTTCTGAAGCTGCCATGCAGTTTGTCATCGGTAAATGACGTGGTTCTTTTGTATTATATCCAGTCTGTGCAAATTCTACGGTTCTTGGTATTCAATCCCTGTTTACCCTGAAAGTCTGACAGTCGTCGCTCTCATCCATTCGGGTTCCCAGCTGATTGAATAGGGGCAGCTGTAGCACCTCAAATTTGCACCTATCATTATACATACAATTTCATATTAGGTCATAGCATATCATGATCCATTGCATAGCATTTGCATTGTCCCTCAGTTGCCTCAAGAGCAAGCAATCAAGAATTAGGTCAAACTAATCTCCTGATCAGTCAACCAAGCAAGCAAAGGAATTTCTCATTGAACCAAGGCCTTGGGGTTTGCCCAACAAGTTCACATGGCTTGGAGGTCTATTTGAAGTATTTTGGTCAAGGGTTAAGGGCTCAGAGGTCAGCAGTTCATGCCCAGACAGTCAAAAACCCTAAAAAAGTCAACTGTCAGTCAAAGCAGTGGATGGTGGTCATTCTTGTGGGATTTGGGCACCATGATCAATAATCAAGAGTTCATACAACTTGGGACATCATTTGAAGTCAAGTTCTCAAGGAATTAGGGTTTGGAATTCATCAGTCAATGCATAATCAGTCAGAAACCCTAAAAGTCAACTGTTGGTCAACTGTCCATTTAATCAGTGATTTGATGATTGGAATTGGTTTGTGAGAGTTCATTCATGTCCAAATAGTCATCATATATCATGCCAAACACCATCATGGAAGAATTTGAAGCCAGATCATGAATTTCCAAAAATGGAAACTGGGCCCGTAACTGAAACCTGCCATAAATGGAAAGTCTTGATCCTCAAACTTACATTTTGATACAAGCCTCAAATGAATTTTTGCCCAACACGAAAGTTGAAGATCTTGTTCTCCCATTTCCAAAAAGTCCTAGAACTCCCAATTCCCATGTGTGGTTGGCAAGTTATGATCGAATCGATTTCAGAAAATCTTGAACTTCAAAGGGCCATATCTCCCAAACCGTTTGGCCAATTTTGGTGGGGTTTTTTCCTACAAGTCACATTTGATCCCCTCTTTCCAAAAATATAAATTTCATGAGCCAAAACTTCACCAATCAAAATGGCATATTTTGACCTTTTTCATTTAAATGAAAGTTTGACCAAGAGTTGACTTTTTGATTTAAACATTTTTTCAGCATTTGGCCAATTGGGGCAGCTCATAAATATCATTTTAAGTGTGTTTGCAAAGTCAAATTATGCAGCACATGTGAATCTATACTTGTTTGCTTGAATTATAAGAAAGGTACAAATGCACCATACTTGTCCATGCTTCCACAACCATGCCTTGTACTAGCAGCATTATGCAGCAATTTTTCTGTCATGGTGAGCCTCATTATGCAGCCAAATAACCAACAAGTACAGATGGCCTTACTAGTTTACTTGAACATTGGCAAAAGGACATGTTTACAACAAATCCAATTCATGAACCATACTTGTACCACATCACATTGCAGATTTTTGGCCCATGATTTTCTGTCAAAACCAAGCAGTAACAGCATGGCTTTCCATCTCTTTTTCCTGTCATATTGCAGCAAAAACAGGGAGACTTCATTTTTTTTCACTTGGCATTTCCCTCCACAAAAATAGGAAGATCCTGTTAAAAATAGAGGCAACAGAATACAGCATAGGCAAGCATCCATCCTGCCAAGCCATACCACAAAAACCACAAAACCATAGACCATTCTTTCACTCAAAATCCATCCACCTTGCTTTGGCATTTTAGAAATTTTCTGTCAAATACCACAGTAAAAATTGCCCTGCCACCAAAAAAGGGACACTCAATAGCAGTTTTTCTTGGTAATGCATTTTCTGTCCTTTTTGGAAATAGTAGTAGCAGTAACAGCAAGGAGACATCACAAGATTTTTGGCCAAGGGTAAATGGATAGAAAGAAGCTCATTCACAAAGAACTCACTCACTTTGGCATGATTAAAATGGATTCTGCTCAGATCCCTTCAACAGTAACCTTGCTTGCTTAGCATTCATCAAATTGCTGTCAAACACCAAAACCTCACCTGGCCATTTTGCTTTACATTTCAAAAAATCTGTCACCACATCCAAACAAATTTTCTGAACCTAGATGTTCTGTCATAACAGACCAACAAAACCAACCCTAGCATCATCTTGCATTGATTCACTCATTACACCCTGCATTGCATTCATTCCAACCCTGCCTTGCAACCACCAAACCAACATGACATGACCTAACCTCATTCATTCAAGCTCATCCCACTTGCATTAACCAACAAAACCTAACCAACTCCCTACAATCTCTAGAAACCACCCAACTGCATTTTGGCCATTCTTCCAAAGTTTGCTAGCAGCAAACAACCCATTCACCTTGCCTTGACATCCCACAAGAAACATCCAACTTCACTCATCACTCATACAGCACTCCCAAAACTCACCTTACCTTGCAATTTGTCTGTCCATACATAACAAAACTAAGCCTGGCTTTGCATTCCCATTTTCTGTCAACAAAAAGACAGTGGTAGCAACTGTAAAGAAGACCAGCAACAAAGCCTTGCTTAACTCCCTCATCCTACAACTGCCATCTTGCATTCCAACTTCTTATATCCAAAACCAATGAACTAAGTTGGCTTGTCAACATCCTGCAGCAAACACCCTTGGCAACACTTGACCAACCATTTTTTCACCATGCTAAAAACCTGGCCATTACCACTTGACAATCTTCTCACCATTTTGTAACCCTAAGAAGCAGCCTTCAACAGACCAAAAACATTGCTCTCTCACTTTTGCATTTTGGCTCCTCTTGCATTTTCTGCCAAAATCTCCATAACCCTCAAGCAAAACTTGATTCCTCCATGCTCTAACCAACATTGCAAGCTCATTCCAAGCATCATCCATCACCTGCACAGCATTTTCAACTCTGTTTTTCTTCAACCACTCTCCATGGCAGTTTGGATTTAAAGTTAAATGGAGCAAGTTTGAGCTCAAATAACTTCATCATCTATCACTTGGAGCTTGGACCTTTGACTGTTTGAGCTGACAGCATCCAAAATATCATTGCATCTCAACTTTTCTGCAGAAATCAAGTAAATTTCGACCCCTTTATTTTGTTAAATTGACACATGTTTCATAAAGATCTTTCAATGCTGAGCTTAGTGATGCTTTCACTCTTTGAAAATAGTAGTGTATCCATGAAGATATGATGAGATAAAGTTTGATGTTTGAAAATGTTTCCTGTGATTTCTTGTTGTGTAGTTCAAATTAATGAAAATAGGGTTTGGATTGTTGTTGTATGATGTTTGATGATTACAATGGTATGCTCAATTGACATTTTTGGGGAGAAATTAAGAAATTCGAATTTGGGGATGATGATGAACATAAACCCTAGTTTCCCAATTTATTTTTCCAGAATTTTTCACATTCACACGTGCATGGCCTCTTTCAACTCACCAACCAATGAAAACATTTCATTTTGTGCCCAAAACGACTGTGTTTGGTTAAGTGAATCAGAGAATTACAAAAATGCCATTTTCTCAATATAAATTCAATTAATTTCTTCACTTTGATTACCAATCTTCCAAAATTCATAACTTGCTCATTTTTGATCCAATTTGAATGGGATTTTTTGTGTTGTGTTCATCATGATCTCTACTTTTTTATCATAATTTTTCCAGAATTTTTGGATGAGTGGTTTTTAAATGGCCTTAGGGTTTGTGACCTGTGACCAAATTTTGTACATTTTGCCAAATCAATTGTGAAATGATGAGAATGTGTCCAATGGCTCCCAAATTTTTTGTGCTTAAACTAGACACATTCATGGTGATTTTGGTGTAGAGTTTGTGAATTTATCAGTTGTGGTTTGTGAGATATGATTTTTTGAATTAGGGTGTGACAATTTGTGTCACACCATTGATGTCCAACTTCATGATTTTCATTGCCATGCTTCTTGACCTCCAAATGACTTGATTTTTTGCATGAACCTACTCTTGTATGTCTAGATTACATGTGAATTTTCTTGGATTTATTTGAACTATTTTCCATTTGTTTGAGATTTTTCCTCCCTGCCTAGTCAAATGTTGACTTTGTGTGACACATGTTCCCATTTCATTTGTGAAATTCTCATACTTTATTGGATGAACATAAAATTTGACATGTGATAACTAGACATCTCAAGCTTTGCATTGGTGTTAATCTCATTCATTTCTCTTCTGTTTTCAATTTGATATGATTTTTTGAAGTTGACCCATGTTTGTTGACCTTCATTATGCATGCTTAAATTTGGTTTGACTTTCTGATTTTAATTGACTGCCTTCCTCTCATCAAAATGCCATGAAATTTGACATGCTTGCCATGCTAGATGTTAGGATTGAATGTGATTTATTTGATAATTTTTGAGTTTGTTTGGGTTGATTTTTGATGCAAGTCTTTTTGTTGACTTCTGTGAGCTTCTGTTTGCCATGCTTTGACCTAAATGGTTCATGAAATGATGATAGTGATTGATATGAATGTGAACCCAATTGGTTTTGTTTCCTAATTGTTTGAACATGATTTTGGATACTCATCCTTTACTGTTTGGACTTTCTCATTCACTTTTGACCCTAGGCTTGCCCTAGTGGTCCTGTTACTCACCTTTGAGCTTGTGTTTTCAGGTTGACCATCAAATGGCCATTAAGACCAATTCTTTTGATTGAGCTTACTCAAATATCATTGTCTAACATGTTTTGTTTTGTAGGTGGCTTGGCTCGCATGCCTTAAGCCTTGTGCCTTGCACATTCATTTGCCTCCAATTAACTGTTGACCTCTGTTTCCTTTTACTTCGTTTGAAGTTGCATACTAACATCTGCTTGACTGTTTCAGGTGCTTTAGTTGCTTAGTTCTTTGTGAACTTTTTGCTTTGCTTTGCTTGTATAAGCAATTTGCATTGAGGTATGTCTCTCTTACTTCATGTAGTCTGGAAGACCTGGCCTGTTACTTGGCCAGGCAACTGTCTGAAGCCCTCCTTAAGAGGCAATGTTTGTGGATGTTTAACTTTGTCCTTGCATAGAGTCAAAGACCTCAATGAGGCAATTGGTGGAAGGTAGGGATATGCAATCTATCCCCCACTATTCAGTGTGTCATCCGCTTTGCTCACACCACTGTGTTGATGCATTGCAGATACAAACCCAAGATCTTGTGCAATTGCACAGTTGAGTCAGTATCAAATGTGTAGAAGGGTTCCCACTTTCTGAACCCACACATTCTTGTCTTGAGCTCTCCCAGGCCAGGGATAAGAGCTGTGAGGTCTCATCCTCACTTCATCCTTTCATCTGCTTCACCTTAGCCCCTCAATGGCAAGGTTAAGAGCACATTCACCCAGTTCCAGAGGTTTGTTTGTTGAGGTTGATATGACCCCTTGACTAAAACCTAACCCTTGTTTGAGCCACTTGTTTGTGTATAGCGTGTGCTATCTGTGCCTGCAGGATAGTTTGACTTGCTTCCTGTGCAAGTTAGGATAGTTTGACTTGCTTCCCGTGCAAGTTAGGATAGTTTGACTTGCTTCCTGTGCAAGTTAGGATAGTTTGACTTGCTTCCTGTGCAAGTTAGGATAGTTTGACTTGCTTCCTGTGCAAGTTAGGTTTAGTTTAGACTTGCTTCCTGTGCAAGTTAGGTTTTGCTTGGCTTGCTTCCTGTGCAAGTTAAGTGTGTGTGGCTTGCTCCCTGTGTGAGCCATGCTTAGGATAGGTTGGCCCTTGTGCCATTTAGCTAGAAACCATAACTTAGGGTTGATTTTGCATGACAACATCTAGGCTCGAGTCGTAGTCTCCCTAGAGTTGTGTCTCCCTCTGTTATCTGGTTAGGCTAGTCCTTTTATCCCTGCGTAGGGGAACTACATCGCCCTGATCTTCATACCAGATGAAGTATGTAGGCAGGAGATTGAGCTGATCTCTCCGGGCGCCCTTTTTCTTTTGTGTGTGTTGTTTGACCTTTGCTGGGCTCGAGTCCCTGTACTCCTTAGCATTTGCTGTCTGTTTGTGTGTGTTTGACAGTTGTAGGCTGAGTCCCCGACTCCCTACTTATCTGTTGTTTTGTTTGGTTCGGATGCTGATGTAAGTCCATTGATTGGCATTTGGGCTCCATGTTTGCCTCTTTGTATGTGTTTAGGTTCGGATGCTGACATAAGTCCAGTGATTGGCAGTCGGGCTCCACGTTTGCCTGTGTTTGCGTTTGCTTGTGTGCGTGTCAGCCGAGCTACGAATGCTCTGATTCTCCTTCGTTCAAGGAGATACGTATGCATAGGATGCGACATCCTAGCGAGCATGTGTCGTTTCCCCAGTCCGAACTACTTGGACTCTGATGTCTATGCCTGATAGACTAAGTAGGCCCAGGATGCGACATCCTGCCGAGTTCAGTTTCAGTCAGTCTCTTTCGTTTCTTTCAGCCAGTGTGTGTGAGTATTTGAGCAGTATTTAGCAACCATTTTCCTTTCTAGTGTGCGTGGATCCCGTAGAGTACTACGGATGCGTAGGGGTGCTAATACCTTCCCTTCGCATAACCGACTCCCGAACCCATCCTCTTTGGTCGCGAGACCATGTTCTTTCCCAGGTTTACTTCGAGCGTTTCCTTTCCCTCTTTTGGGATAAATAACGCACGGTGGCGGCTCTGTTGTTCTTGTTTTCCCGCCGGTTTTTCGCGTGATGCGACACCAGCAAGTTGATGTCGCTCTAGTCGATCATATTACTATGGTTAACCAGGGTAATGGTGGTAATTTTGAGATTGATGGGAATGGCATACTGCGATTTAAAGGTAGAGTTTGTGTTCCTGAGGTGTCGGGATTGAAAAAGAGTATTCTTGAAGAGGGCCATAGGAGTGGATTGAGTATCCATCCAGGTGCAACTAAAATGTATCAAGATTTGAAGAAGTTGTTTTGGTGGGCTGGTATGAAAAGAGATGTTGCTAAGTTTGTGTATGCCTGTTTGACTTGTCAGAAGTCAAAGATTGAACATCAGAAACCGGCAGGTATGATGCAACCTTTGAAGATTCCTGAATGGAAGTGGGATAGCATTTCCATGGATTTTGTGACGGGATTGCCGAGGACGGTGAAAGGTAATGATTCTATTTGGGTGATTGTGGATCGATTGACTAAGTCGGCGCATTTCTTGCCGATGAAGATTAATCACTCTTTAGAGAAGTTGGCAGAGTTGTATATCGAGGAGATAGTGAGGCTGCATGGTATTCCATCCAGTATTGTGTCTGATAGAGATCCCAGATTTACTTCTAGATTTTGGGAAAGTTTACAGAAAGCGTTGGGAACTAAGTTGAGGTTGAGTTCAGCTTATCATCCTCAGACTGATGGTCAGACCGAAAGAACTATCCAATCCTTGGAGGATTTGTTGAGAGCTTGTGTGTTGGAGCAGAGTGGTTCTTGGGATAGTTATTTGCCGTTGGTGGAGTTTACTTATAATAATAGTTTCCATGCTAGTATCGGTATGGCTCCATATGAGGCATTGTATGGTAGGAGGTGTAGAACTCCATTGTGTTGGTATGAATCAGGTGAGAGTGTTGTACTCGGACCTGAGATTGTGCAGCAGACGACTGAAAGGGTTAAGATGATTCAGGAGAAAATGAAGATTTCTCAGAGTCGTCAGAAGAGTTATCATGATAACAGGAGAAAGGCACTTGAGTTCCAAGAGGGAGATCATGTGTTCTTGAGAGTTACTCCGACGACGGGTGTGGGTAGAGCTTTAAAGTCTAAAAAGCTTACTCCGAGGTTTGTGGGTCCGTATCAGATTTTGAAGAAGGTTGGGGAAGTGGCGTATCGGATAGCTTTACCGCCGTCGCTTTCTAATCTGCATGATGTGTTTCATGTATCTCAGTTAAGAAAGTATATTGCGGATCCTTCACATGTTGTTCAGTTGGATGATATCCAGGTGAGGAATAATTTGACCGTAGAGGTGTTGCCAATTCGGATAGATGACCGAGAAGAGAAGACCCTGAGAGGTAAGAAGATTGCTCTAGTGAAAGTTGTTTGGGGAGGTCCAGCTGGTGAGAGCTTGACTTGGGAGCGTGAAGATCAGATGAAGGAGTCGTATCCGGCTCTATTTGCTTGAGGTATGTTTTCGAGGACGAAAACTCTTTTAGTGGGGGAGAGTTGTAACACCCCGATTAAAATAAGAGAATTATTTAATTGAGTTAATATTATTTTATTAATTTAATTAAATAAAGTTGAATTATTGGATTATTATTATTATTATTATAGATATTATTTATTTTAATAATAATTAAATAAATAAAATAATTGGAATATGAAGAGTGGAAGGGTAAAAGTGGAAATTGGATAGAGAAAAGTCCAAAGGAGAACTCAGAGTTGGTTTTTCACGTATTGTGTCTCAGAGTCAGAGGAAAAGGGAAACGCTGAAGAGAAAGAGAAGGAAGAGGAAAAGGCCAAAGATTACTCGGAGCTTCCTTCAACCCAAAGAGGTAAGGGGTCTGAACCTTATTAAACAATAATATGCTGAAAATGGTGAAATATTGGATAAACGAAATTGGGATTTTAATCGAAGGAATTCGTAGAAATTATATGCAATGATGTTAGGATTTGTGAAATCGAATAGGAGACTAATTGTATTAGATGATATGAGTGATTTTGTGTGAATTTTGGACTGTGGAGGGATGAATTTGGATAGATCTCGTAGCAGAGGGAGCCATTGCAGATCTGGAAATCTGGTTTCTGGTCATACGCGTATGGCGCTAGGCAATACGCGTATGAGATGGCCTGGTACGCGTATGGCACTAGGCAATACGCGTATGGAGGAGGAAGATGGAATTTTGAACGTGAAATGGTCTCTGGTGGTACGCGTATGGGGAAGTGATACGCGTAGCATACGCGTATGGGAATGGCCAATACGCGTATGGATTTGGTCAGGCGTGGCCAATACGCGTATGAGCATAGGCAATACGCGTATGGGCAGACTTGTGGTCTTTCCCGGCTGTTGTTGTGCAGTTTCGGTTGTTTAGGCTGAGCGAGGTAACTTAGCTGATGCATAGTATACGAGAGATCAATTCCCGTTGCTTTGAATGGTATAGATATTAGTAGAGTGTGATAATACTGTGTTTGATTATGTGGCATGATGTGATATGCTTTTATGATAGAATGTGTTAATGATGATGATAACATGACTATATGATGTTGTTGTTGCTATGTTGATTATGATGCATGCTTGGTGTGCATGCATTCATGAAAGGCCGATGCCTAGTGATGAACGGACTGAGTTCCAATGATGTTGTTGACTCCGGGCTTGTTGAGAAGCTTGGTTCCTTACGGGGAACTCGGATTCTATGGTGATGAATCTGGGAGTGGTGATCCTGTAGTTGGTCACAAAATGGGTATACCGAGTCGTGTTGAGTCATGCATGAGTGTGTGCATTGCATTTGATGTGTTGTGTTGTTGATGTTCATGAGTTTATGGATTATGATGATTATGATGAATTGTGTTGGCATATGTGAAATATATTTATGTTTATATTTCTGTCGTTATATTATTATTTAATAATGTAATTCTCACCCCTTCTGCATGTGTTTATGTTCATCTATGATGAGCAATGTGCAGATAAAGTGGAGTAGCTATTGTTGAGGTTCGAAGAATAAGTGTAGAGTTATTCTACAGAGTCGAGTCAAATGCTCTGGTCATGTGACACCGGGGATTATGGGATTCGATAGTTAAATTATTATTATTATTTACGTTGTTTATGATGACTAATTTGTTGAGATAATGTTGAAACATTTTATAATATTTATGTTGTTGTCCGCTGCGAAGTTTTAATAAAATAAATAATATGATTTATGTTGTGATGCGATAAGTGTTATGTTTTAAGAAATGTAAACTCTTCTACAGGTTGTACTCTGATAATCTATTTAAATATGTCGTTTGGGGTAGAAGGGTGTTACAACAACCGTGTATATGATGGTGTGCAGATTGTCGACTCTTGTGGTGAATTCTCCAATGTATCTCTTCTTGGTACATGCGGCGGAATTAACTACAACCCTATTTTGGCACGTCGTCAGCTTGGGTTCCCCCTAAAGGATAAACCCAATAACATTCTGTTAGAAGGTGTGTTCTTTCAGGAGGGTAAAGATCCCCAAGGCTTGAAGGGCAGGATGGTTCGCGCTTGGCGCAAGATCCATGAGAAAGGAAGGAAGGAGCTAGGTCCAAAGAACTGTATCGCTTTGGAACCCTATACCTCTTGGGTTAGGAGGAGAGCTTCCGAGTACCTCATGCCTTATGAGTATCTAAGACCCACACCTTTGGTTGTGGCTGGGTCTTCAACCCTCCCTAGCCAAGGAGTAGAGGAGTTGAGGGACGAAGACCGTTCGCGTTCTTGGATCCGTGAACGAGAGGAGTTGCTCCAGCAGATTAGAGAGAAGGATGCTTTGATAGAGTTCCTTGAGCACCAGGTTATTGATGATCCTGATGACGCATTGACTTCTCTACTTCCTCAGTCTTCCAAGTTTTGGAAGAGGAAGTATGATCGAATCGCCAAAGAGAAGGCAGATATGGAGGCAGCCTATGAGAGGGAGGTGAAGAGGCTTCGTGCAACTTATCTTCTTATCTCGAGGGCTTTGGACGATTGCTTCTAGGGATCCATAGGATGTTCATTTTCCTTCTCTCTTGTATTGTATTTGGTTACCAAGACTGTACTTCTTTGGCGTAAAAACATTTCCAAATATTAATTGACGTGATATTTCCATATGTGATAAACGTTTAATATTTCCAAAATTTGCAAATAAGACTATAAAGTTCCTCTGATATAAAAATTAAATCATAAGCATTGCATGCATCATGTTTATCTATTCCCAGGGGTTTATATCTTCTTCTTGATTCTAGTCGGGGTTTTCTTACACTGTTTATCTAATGTGAGACTGGAATCAAGGGGTAGAATACCCTTTGAAATTGATAAACATGTCATTGCATTTGCATATTCATTAGCATATCTTGCATAACAGGTACCGCCGCAGTGTTCTCATCTTGTTTGGTATTCCATTATTAGGATAGCTGACTCAGGCATTCACCGATACGGTACCCGAAGGAATCAACAGAGAGCAATGGAAGGTTTACAAGCAGAGCTCGTTGAGATGAAGATTCGCATGAATCAATTCATGGAAGTGGTCCAAGGAGTAGCTCAGGGACAACAGGAGATTAGATTGTTGGTACAGGGGAATCCCCCTACTACTTAACCGGAGGTTGTGGCTGACCCTCCCGCTGGAGAGGCTAATGGACCCAATGGACTTTGGCATGGGCCATGGTATGGACCCTATGTTTCGGAGACTGGAAGAGAGGTTGAAAGCTGTGGAAGGGCAAAATGCTCTTGGTGTGGATGTTGCTGACTTGGGGCTGGTCCCAGGCGTGAGAGTTCCGCCAAAATTCAAAGTCCTCGTGTTTGATAAGTACAATGGCAACTCTTGCCCGAAGACTCATGTACAAGCTTACTTCCGCAAGATGATCGCATATTCTGATGATGAGAAGCTGCTCATGTACTTCTTCCAGGACAGCCTAGCCGGGGCATCCTTGGAGTGGTATATGAGGCTGGACAGAGCTCATATTCGCTGTTGGAGAGACTTGGCTGAGGCCTTTGTGAAGCAATATCAGTACAATGCGGATATGGCACCTGACAGGACTCAGCTCCAGAATCTGTCTCTCAAGAGCAACGAGTGCTTCAAAGAGTATGCTCAACGCTGGAGAGAGTTGGCTTCCCGTGTTCAGCCTCCCATGTTGGAAAAAGAGATTGCCAACATGTTTATGAACACACTGCCTGGATCTTATTTGGAGCGTCTGGTGGGTTGCAACGCCTCGAATTTTGCTGATGTGGTCTCTACCGGTAAGAGGGTGGAGAACTACTTGAAGACATGTAAGATCCAAAATGGGGTTGGATCATCTTCGGGGTCAAAGAAGCTGTTCTTAGGAGGACAGAAGAGGAGAGAAGGGGATGAAAATGCCATATCTTCTTATCAGAACAGGGGTAACCGAAGGAATAACTTTCAGAATTACCATCAACAACCTTATGTTGCAGCTGTGACCATTCCGACTGCAGCACCAGTGCAACAACAACAACAACCACAACGTCAACAAAATCAATACCAACAACAACAAGGTAACATACCTGCTTATCAACAGAGACAGAGGATGATGGATAGGCGTTTCGACACTCTTCTGATGTTGTATGCCCAGTTGCTTCCCAGCCTTCAATATTTGCAACTTATGCAGTTACGCACTTTGGCTCCTCCCGTTGGCAGGCTTCCAGTGGGTTATGACGTCAATGCTAGGTGTAATTTCTACTCTAGAGCACCTGGCCACACTATTGAGAACTGCAAAGCTTTTAAGCACGTAGTTCAGGACCTTATTGACTCAAAGGCCATTAACTTTGCACCGACTCCTAATGTTGTCAACAATCCTATGTCGTAACATGGTGGAGCAAATGTTAACATGGTTGAAGGAGAAGTCAAGTTAGTCAAGGAGGTGTTGAAGCTGAAGACTCCACTGTTAGAAATCCAAGAATACTTACTAAAGGCAGATGTTTTCCCCGGCTGTGGGAGCGGTTGTTTGGGTTGTGTTGCACAGAGTGAGGGTTGCGTGAAGCTGCAGCAGGGTATCCAGGCCTTGCTCGATGATGGTATCCTTCAGGATGAAGACCTATCTGCCCAAAAGTCTGTTGAAGGGGTTGTTGAAGGTGTTGCTCCCAGTTGAGGACGTCTGTTGGATTTACCTGTAAAGCAAGACAAGTTTGGGATTGGGTACCAGCCGACATTGACTTCTACAACTTCAACGCCTCAGACTCGTCAGGGGCTGATTACTTTCTCCATTGCTGGCATCATTCAGTAAGGCCAGGTCTCTGCAATCAACAAAGAAGATGGGGATAGTGATTGCGACATTAACAACTGGGTACGTCCAAGGGTCCCGGGTGAAGTTCTCCGCAACTGGTCTTCTGAAGAGATTATCCAAGTCACTCTTCTTGAAGAGTAATTTTCTTTGTTTATTCATGTATATCCAAGTCTTACGTTCCGCCCAGAGCGTGATGACTCATTGTAGGGCTCATCTATGTGGATACCTGCATTTTTTATCATAAATAAAGGACGTCTTTTTGCATTCAAATATTTTGTTCAATGTCTTTCTATTTTTGCGGTTTTCAAAAATCAATATATATATATATATATATATATATATATATATACATTTGGCAATGTTTTGTTTAGTTTCTACTTCTTGTTCACACTCATAAGCACATACCATCACTCATGCAGATGCACGTCACCGGATCCTATTGATAACAGTTCTGCTATGGCTCGCTTCGACTTTGAAAATCCAATCTTTCAAGCTGAAGAAGAGGGTGATGAAGACTGTGAACTCCCTGAAGAACTTGCCAGGTTGTTAAAACAGGAAGAAAGGGTCATTCAACCGCATCAAGAGTCTGTTGAAGTGATTAATCTCGGCACCGAGGACGCCAAGAGAAAAATCAAGATAGGGGTTGCTTTGGAAGATAATATGAAGAAGGGGCTGATTGACTTGCTGCAAGAGTATGTTGACATCTTCGCTTGGTCTTATCAGGACATGCCAGGGCTTGACACAGACATTGTGGTACACCGTTTGCCTCTCAAAGAGGATTGTCCTCCGGTCAAGCAGAAGCTCAGAAGAACAAGACCAGAGATGGCTGTCAAGATAAAGGAAGAAGTGCAAAAACAGTTGGATGCAGGGTTTCTAGCGGTTACAAATTATCCGCCATGGGTTGCAAATATCGTTCCAGTACCTAAAAAGGATGGAGAGGTACGGATGTGTGTTGACTACCGGGATCGGAACAAAGCTAGTCCTAAAGATGATTTCCCATTACCTCACATCGACGTTTTGGTGGATAACACGGCTCAATTCTCGGTGTTCTCCTTCATGGATGGCTTTTCTGGCTATAATCAAATTAAGATGGCACCAGAAGACATGGAGAAGACAACTTTCATAACCCCATGGGGCACCTTCTGCTACAAGGTGATGCCGTTTGGTCTGAAAAATGCTGGGGCAACATATCAATGAGCTATGGTAACTCTTTTCCATGATATGATTCATCATGAAATCGAGGTTTATGTTGATGATATGATTGCCAAATCTCATACGGAAGAAGAATATCTGGTGAATCTGCAGAAACTGTTTGAGCTTTTGAGGAAATCCAAGCTGAGGCTTAATCCGAACAAGTGTACTTTCGGGGTGAGATATGGAAAACTACTGGGTTTTATTGTTAGTGAAAAAGGGATTGAGGTGGATCCGACCAAAGTGAAAGCGATACAAGAAATGCCTAAGCCAAGAACAGAAAAACAAGTTCGTGGTTTCTTAGGAAGGTTGAACTACATTGCAAGGTTCATCTCTCAACTAACAGCCACGTGTGAGCCAATATTCAAATTATTGAGAAAAGATCAGGCTATCAGGTGGAATGGTGATTGCCAAAGGGCTTTCGAGAAAATAAAAGAGTATTTGCAGAATCCTCCAATCCTTATGCCTTTAGTCCCAGGGAGACCGCTGATTATTTATTTGACAGTACTTGATAATTCCATGGGTTGTGTTCTCGGTCAACACGACGAGACAGGTAGGAAAGAGCATGCCATCTACTACCTGAGTAAAAAATTCACAGATTGCAAGTCGAGATACTCAATGCTTGAAAAGACATGTTGTGCACTTGCATGGGCTGCTAAGCGATTGAGACAATACATGCTGACTCACACAACCTTACTGATCTCCAAAATGGATCCAGTCAAGTATATATTTGAGAAGCCAACACTCACCGGAAGGGTTGCTCGTTGGCAAATGGTACTGATAGAGCACGACATCTAGTATACATCCTAGAAAGCCATCAAAGGGAGTATTCTGTCAACCTATCTTGCTCAGCAGCCGATTGATGATTATGAGCCGATGAAGTTTGATTTTCCGGATGAAGACATCATGTTCCTCAAGATGAAAGACTGTGAAGAGCCAGTTGTTGAGGAGGGACCTGATCCAGATGAAAAGTGGACTTTAATGTTTGATGGGGCCGTCAATGCCAAAGGAAGTGGAATTGGTGCTATCATTACCACTCCGAAAGGTGCCCACATGCCTTTCACCGCTCGTCTGACTTTTGAGTGCACCAATAATGAAGCTGCATATGAAGCCTGTATCTTGGGTATCGAGCAAGCCATTGATTTGAGAATCAAGACTCTGGACATCTTT
Source organism: Lathyrus oleraceus (assembly GCF_024323335.1). Classification (NCBI taxonomy): domain Eukaryota; kingdom Viridiplantae; phylum Streptophyta; class Magnoliopsida; order Fabales; family Fabaceae; genus Lathyrus; species Lathyrus oleraceus. The sequence goes on along the minus strand of NC_066582.1, from coordinate 268,117,733 downwards.
GGAGATTCAGCTCTAGTGATCAATCAAGTGAATGGTGATTGGAATACTCTCCAGCCTAATCTGGTCCCCTACAGAGACTACACGAGAAGACTGTTGACTTTCTTCACAACAGTAAGGTTGTATCATATACCTCGTGATGAGAACCAGATGGCAGATGCTCTTGCTACTCTGTCCTCCATGATCAAGGTGATTCGGTGGAACTATGCTCCCAAGATCGATGTTATGCGCCTTGATAGGGCCGTGTATGTGTTTACTGCTGAATTGGTAGTTGATGACAAGCCTTGGTACCACGACATCAAGTACTTTCTGAAGAATCAAGAGTACCCAACAGGGGCATCCAACAATGATAGAAAGACTTTGAGAAGATTGGCAGGCAGTTTCTTCTTGAACAAAGACGATGTGTTGTATAAGAGGAACTTCAACATGGTTTTGCTCAGATGCGTGGATAGACACGAAGTAGACATGTTAATGCAAGAAGTTCATGAAGGCTCCTTCGGTACTCATGCCAGCGGACATGCAATGGCTAAGAAATTGTTGAGAGCGGGTTATTACTGGATGACCATGGAATCTGATTGTTTCAAATATGCTCGGAAGTGTCATAAATTCCAGATTTATGCTGATAAGGTGCATGTGCCGCCAAATCCTCTAAATGTGATGTCTTCGCCGTGGCCGTTTGCTATGTGGGGCATTGATATGATTGGAAAGATTGAGCCGACTACTTCCAATGGGCATCGTTTCATCCTTGTTGCCATCGACTATTTCATCAAGTGGGTCGAAGCATCGTCATTTATGAAGGTCACCAGACATGGGGTTACCCGATTCATTAAGAAAGAAATCATTTATCGTTATGGGATTCCCGAAAGAATCATTACTGATAATGGTTCTAACCTCAATAACAAAATGATGAAGGAGTTGTGCAAGAACTTCAACATTCAACATCACAACTCTTCCCCTTATCGTCCTAAGATGAACGGTGCCGTTGAGGCAGCAAATAAGAACATAAAGAAGATTGTGCAGAAGATGGTCGTTACATATAGAGATTGGCATGAGATGCTACCCTTCGCCTTGCATGGGTACCGTACTTCAGTACGTACATCGATCGGGGCAACCCCTTACTCCCTTGTGTATGGTATGGAAGCAGTCCTACCTGTTGAAGTGGAGATTCCTTCTCTAAGAGTCCTGCTGGATGTCAAGTTAGACGAAGCTGAATGGGTTCAGACAAGGTTCAATGAGTTGAGTCTTATCGAAGAGAAGCGAATGACAGCCATTTGTCATGGGAAGTTGTATCAACGTCGGATGAAGAGAGCCTTTGATCAGAAAGTGCGTCCTCGATGCTTCCAAGTCGGAGACTTGGTGTTGAAAAGGATCCTTCCTCCTCAGACAGATCACATGGGCAAGTGGACTCCTAACTATGATGGATCGTATATTGTCACCAAGGTTTTTTATGGTGGAGCCTTAATGCTTGCAATTATGGATGGTGAAAACTTCACTTCCCCTGTGAACTCAGACGCAGTTAAAAAGTACTTTGCATAAAATAGACCCGCTGGATGATAAAAAGAATAGTCCAAGCAAACAAAATGGGCATCCCGGTGAACCAAGAAAATGAAAAAGGTTCGGGAAAAAGTTATGGATTAAAAAATGAAAAGATTGTACACCCGGTAAGTTGAAAACCTGAAAGGGAAACTTAGGCAAAAATGGGTATCCCGGTGGATTGAAAACCCGAAAGGGCGATCCAGGCAAAAGTTAGGGATTAAGCGAATGACTGCGTTCTGAGTAGTTCTGAATCTCATCTCGTGTCAATAACCGGAAACTTCCGAAGGATAGGAAACAATTTAATCACTTTTTTCAGAAAGCTGATCATTTGGAGGATCTTGAAGACGAGCGAATCATAGCAGAATGGGAACCCGATAGAAATCCATTTCACATTGCCATTAGATTAATTTCTGTTTTTATCTGTTGTGCAATTACCTCTTTCCAGGGATTGCTTCCTTATGTAAATACCTATTCAGAGGCCACTCAATCAATAAAATCATGTTATTCAGTACATCTCTGTGTTCATTTTCATTTTATTGTTTTGTTTGCAAAAATGACGTCCGAATTTTTGATAAACATTGCATCATGAAACATAAGAGCTTTACAGGTACGTGCTTAATAAACATTGAAAATTGCTGTAAATTTTAAGTGCTTTGGATCGTCTATTTAGAACAGGTACACTCGGGGAATTTCCTTAAGGTCCCCATCAAATGATCGCGGATGTTTTTCCTCAACAGTTGGAATTTGGTATCTTATCCCTGTAGAGCTGGTCCGGGCGGTTGATTCTTCAATCCCCAGCAGGCTCTCACAGCCGTACTTCCCCAAGCATTTGTTTCAGAATATACATTCACTAGTAGAGTCGACAATGTCAGACTGTATATCCCCAACGGAGTTGACAGTGTCAGACTGTATATCCCCAGCGGAGTTGACAGTGTCAGACTGTATCTTTCCAACAGAAGCGGCTGCTCCTCAGAGTTCGATGCCAGATCGATGATCTCGACGCTAGACCCATGGTCTCTTTCCTTGAAGCAGAATCTCGGTACCGTATCGGTGTTTGCTTCCCCTGTTGAGTCGTCTCTCTCGCAGATTATGGTTGCCAGAACCACGACCGCTTTCCTCAGCAGCAAGTTTGCAGTGCCATTCTCTCCCCAGTTAGAGTCTCGGTATTTCGTTATTTCCAGAACACCGTGTGGCGGATCATTTCCCCACAGAGTTCATTGTGCTGTGTATCTCCAACAGCATTGCCAGGGTCCAGAAGATGGTGATCATTTCCCCAGCAGAATTCCTTGCCTCAGCTTGGCGTTTTCTCTAACCTATCATTCCGCATCCCTGCATGTAGAATCATATTGCATTGCATCCTCCCAAATTGCGTAGCAGTTCCATTTTCATGGAGCATTACGCCATTGAAAAATTCAAACATACGCATGTAAAGTATAAGGCATTCATGGTATCCCAAGTGATAAGCCAGAAGTTTGTTTCCAGTACTCAGACTGAAGTTTGTTCATGACTGAAGTTTCCCTATTTCTGCCGATGCTGACAGGCATGAAAGTTTCCGGTATTCATACCGAAGTGGCATTCAGGCCAGTTTTCTGATGTTCAGATCGAAGAAGTTTCTGACGTTCAGGTTGACGCAACTTGTGGCATTCAGGCCAAGTTTTTGGTATTCAGACCGAAGTGGCAGTCATACCAGTTTTCCGATGTTCAGATTGAAGAAGTTTCCGACATTCAGGTCGATGCAACTTGTGGCATTCATGCCAAGTTTCCCGTATTCAGACCGAAGTGGAATTCAGGCCAGTTTTCCGATATTCAGATCGAAGAAGTTTCCGACGTTCAGGTCGATGCAACTTGTGGCATTCATACCAGTTTCCCGGTGTTCAGATCGATGTTTGATAATCTCGTATCTTCCGATGCTCAGATCGAAGTCATTTCCAGTATTCATATTGATGAGCGGAATTCAGGCCATGGTTATCTCTGTGTTACCATTTATTTTGGTATTCAGGTTAACATTCCTTTTTTGGTGTTCAGACCGACTCTCACCGTACCAGACAGATTCTTTGTTGATGCTCAGATCAAGACCACCTCTTTGCCGATCTTGACAGGCATTGTTACTTCATTTTTCACTTCAGTGTAAATTTTCAGGCTTTTATCGTATTCAATCCCTGGATACCTCGAAAGTGCGAAAGTCGTTGCTATCTTCTTTTCGGGTTTCCCGTTGATTGAATAGGGGCAACTGTAATACCCCAAAATTTACCCTTCTTTTTTTTCTAGAAGCATGGGATTATGTTTCACACTTCATTAGCATCATACTAGGTCATACTCATGGCATACTGCATTAGTGACATGGAAATCAGGTTTTGATTGATCACTCCTTAACAGAAGGAGCCCACACAAAGCAAGATTGAGAATTGGACTTCATTCTCTAAGTATACAAGTCTCAAGGGTCTCATGGGACTCCAGGTATCTTATTATGGTCCTCAGTTCATCAGTGAAGGATTCAGAGCTATCAGAGTATTCATCTGGATTTAATCAGGAAATTAGGGTTTCATGGCTACTTGCAATAGGAAATGTTTGGTTGGAAGTATAGGGGATCATCCATGTCATGATTAGAGAGGCATCTTGTCCTAGGAAGATTCATAATTTTCTCAGAAAGATCCATTGGCAAGCAGTGCAATCAGTTCTTGATCAATTTTGCCCTAAATTAGGGTTTGGTATAAAATCAGTTTATTTCTGATTCTTTGGGTTAAACTCTTTTCCATGGCCCTCCATATGTCCACAAGGGTATACATACAAAAAATCAGCTCTTTATTTGAGCTAGAAGTGCTTCAATTGATCAATGGAATCGGGAATCAGACAGTTTGGAAAAAGTCAATTGTGGGGCCAGAAAAGTCAACTCCTGACATTTTGAGAGTGGAATCTCAAAATCCACGCCTAGGGGATCCTACATGTGAAATTTGATCAAGGTTGGATCATGGATTCATCATTTAAGCAGGAATTGGAAAAGTTACTTAATTTGGAAATGGTTGACTTTCCATTTAGGGCAAGTTTTCATGATCGTTGCACTCACTTTAAGCCCATTTTGCATCAAGATAAAAGCTCCATTTGAAAATTTATCCAACATGAAAGTTGTTCCTCTTGTTCCAAGATTTCTAGAGATATAAAGTTTGCTCCATTTGGATTAGAATTGAGAAAGTTATGCTTAGTCAAAGTGAGACATTTTTTAGGACACTTAGAAAAATTTCTAAGTCCAAAATCTTCAAAATTTGTCAAGACTTCTTGGCCAGTTTTCTTGCACTTCAAGAAATTATTTGAAAATACTTTCTTCACAATAATTGTACCTTGACATGTTTTCTTTCACATCCTTTTGGAATCATCTCATTTGGATCCATGGTTTGAGAGATACATTCATTTAAAGTGGGCACCATGACTTGATTTTCTAGGCAGATTATGGGTCTGGCTGGCCCAATCAGATTTTCTAAGCATGCTGCACAAACCAGTCACGTTTTTTTTACCTCTTTTGGCCATGAATTGGACATCCATTCACTTAAGTTTGGCCCAAAATAATAACATTTTACACTTCACACTTTTATTCTTATGGATAAATCACTTATTAAAAAGCCCATGAGAACACCTAATCCACCCTATTTAAGAAGCTGAAACCCTAACCCTAAAGGAGCATTTGAATTTCGTGGCAGGGAGGCAAAGCTTCATCACATATCAGATTCCATTCCACTTATATTTTCCATTAGGTAATCATCTCTTCCATAACCATGTTTTGATATATCTACGCTTGCTTACCATGTTCATCACCATTAATCCTTCCATTTTCATATTTATTTTTCTTATTTAAAATATTTTCTTCATCCATAAAATTACCCAAAAATATTTTTCACTTTTCTTAATGTTTTATTTAATTTTATATAATTTTTATTTTCGTATTTTTTTAATATTAATATTTTATTTTAATTATTTATTCTAAATGGTCCATTTTAACATACTCTTTTTTATTGATTTTGTTTTTATGACTTAAAATTATTGTTAGCATTTGATTTTTGGGATGAAGGTTAACCACTCTCTCATGGTCAACCTGACTTTTTCTTGGAATTTTATTTCACATTTTAAATTTATTTTGGATTTATTTTTGACCTAGTTTGGTTGGTTGACTTTTAATTTGACTTCTGTTATATTTTAATTAATTCACGTACCAATTTTGATTATTTTAAAAATATTTTTGGGGGATGATGATGTCCTGACCCCACCTTATTTAGTTTAGTTTTTCATAATTTTATTGATTAATTTACTATTTATTCTTGATTTATTTCTAACCTACTCTTATTAATTGACTTTTGATTTGACCTATGTTTTGTTTTAATTAATTGACATGCCAATTTTCATTATTTTTAAAATCTTTTTGGGGAATGATGATGTCCTGACCCCACCTTATTTAGTTTAATTTTTCATAATTTTCTTGATTAATTTGCTATTTATTTGTTATTTTTTAAGTTGACTTGAATTTTCAGTTGACTTCTTTATGATCGATGTTTGACTTAGGGATTGCTTATGGCAATTGAAGAGATCTTTTGATCCTCCCTCGTTCATCTCATATGCCATGTATTAGAGGCCTTTTACCTTGATTTTATTTTGTCCTTACCTCATTTCCTGATTAAATTATTTAGTGGACCCTTCGTGTGCATATTTTCATCTGTTTGATTCATCTGTTATCTTTTATACTTGTTTCTCTCATTCATGCTTTCTATTGCTTGATTATTTAACATGTTCATACTCCCATGCATTGTTTAAATGCTCCATTATTTGATTCTTTGGTTTGATTATATATTGTTTATTTATCCGATCTGATTGATAATTTTTGCCTACTTGTATGATGTATGAGGCATATATTCTTATTGTTTATTTGCCATGAACAATCCCCATTCATAACAAATGTACCCCTCTCCCATAAAGTGTATAATATTTATTTCTTTATTTCTTTAGTCACCTGTTAATACAAGAATTAAAACGAACATTCGATAACCATTTCAAAATAAGATCAAAAGCTCGATCCAACGTCGAGTAATCATTTTCAAAACTTAACAAAACCAGCACGCATCCATCCATCCTCTTGTGAGTCGATTGCCTCAGGCATCACCATCTACCTGTAAGTCGATTGCCTCCGGCATCGCCATCTACCCTTATCCGTAACTCCTCTCCGCACTCCATCCGTCGACTCTTGTTCCGTTTAGGTAGCACCCATTAGGTAGAACCCTTTGTATGATAACATAGGTAGAATTCCCTTATTCTTTGCATGCTAACATTAGGTAGATGTTCCCCTTTGCAAATCCTAACACATAGGTCCATATTGCATGACAACTCTAGAGAAGAGCTTCCCCATTTTTAGACCTTCCGTGCGTCTCCGATCTTGTGGCATGTCAGTCTGTTCTATTGCAAAGAGGTAACTACCTAAGACTCGATTCAGCGAGCTGCGACACCTACTGCTAGGACGTTGAACACACTGCCCACCCGCCTTTGACACAGCTGGTGTCCTCTTTTGTAAGTCCATGTTCAGATGGCAATCCTTAACCCCTAGTTAGCCGAACTACGTTTTGCTCTGATTCTCATTCCAGATGAGATACGTAGGCATAAGACGCGACGTCTTACCGAGCACACTTCTCTTTAACCCATAAGTAGCCGAGCTACGAAGACTCTGATTCTCATACTCAGATGAGATACGTAGGCAGTGGATGCGACATCCTTGCGAGTCATTTTCTTTTAACCTTCCTTTTAGTAAATAGTACTTTAGATATACCTACACCCTTTAGACTAGAACAACACTTATGAAAAGGGCTCCCTAGGAGTACCTAGGATGTTTTGGGTGCTTAAAACCTTCCCATTGCATAACCAACCCCCTTACCCAGATCTCTGACATTTTTACTAGTTTTTGATTCGATAAAACTTTTAAGTTTTTGTTCGCTTTTTAACCATTCCTTTGGATAAATAGAAGTGCGGTGGCGACTCGACATGTATGGTTTACCTTGGATTTAGTCAATGTCTCTAATGGTAACGAATACCCCACTACAGAAAAGTGGCGACTCTGCTGGGGACTATCATTTGCCTAGTGGGTTTTGCCTACTTTTCATATTTGTTGTATTGTATGGTATATTGCTTTGTGACATATTTTTGTGCAATTTGGGATTACTGTATTGTATGTAATGATTGAATTGTTTGAATATTAATTCCTTGTATGCTTGGTGATCTTCGTGAGATGAGTTCTATACCCGAACTCGAGTGCACTTAGGATAGGAGAATGGCATAGTCTTGTTGAATTGTGTGGAGTTATTCCTTAGCAAGTTGACTTGCAAGCCCATTCACTTGGTGGAGGTTATGTTTGGATCAATAATGTCACACGAGTAGTCATGGTTAGGCATTACTCTTTCCAATATATGCCTTAGAAGTCAAGGACCTTAGTTTACCACGCCCATCTTGGCCTATTTTTAGGACGTAGTGCGAAGATCGTTCAAGTGTAAGATTTGATATGATTGTTACACGATACTACACTCATAAGAGTCTCTCTTGAGAATATTTTTGGAATACGAGTAGTCGTTTATCCGATAATATCCGAAAGATGGGATGATGACTATGGGAACCTCTTGTAGAACATGATTGTCAGGTTTAACCATAGTACACTCCCTTTGGGTGGTTCTTAACCAAGACTCCATGCTCGCGACTCGCAACAAACCCTTGATTCGTGGTTGATCCGTTCTTGTGTATCCTTAATATCAATGGAACTTGGGTGTTGATAAGGTGTAAACCATAATCCAACAAAATGGATGATTGATATTAAGGATGACTTGATACATCCCATGACCTTTGTATGGTGTGGTTTGCTTGATCCTTGAGTGTGATTGTTTCATCCATGCATTCATGCATTCATACACATCCATATCATCAACAATGAGAAAATTTTCAAGGAACTTAAGAGGTCTATTTACAAATTTTTAGACATGGATAAGCAAAGAAGGAATACGAAGAAGTACAGTTTCAGACAATCTGACTTGAAAGAGTTAAGGAGTTTGACATCCTATGTATTAGATCCCTTGGAATTCAAGGCTCGCCATGGGAAGTGTCATACGGTGAACTGGACTTTTTGTGTTTTTTATCGCAATGTCGCGGTTAGCAAGAGTCGCCACCGACTTTTCTTTTATCCAATAAGGAAAGGTGGAAAAGAACAGGAAAGACCTTAATTTAGATTTTGGGTTCGGGAGGTACATTATACAAAGGGAAGGTGTTAGCACCCTTTGTATCCATGGTTATCCATGGGCTCTTAATTGCTCGATCACTTATATTATTTTTGTCTAAAAAAAAGTGTTTGTGAATTGTTTGGAAAATTATTTTTGGAAAGAGAATTTAACTTTGTAATGATTCTTGTATGAATGTATACAAAATGATTATCTCGTTTAGTTTTGAAAATTGTTTAGAAAAATATAACTCGGTAATGATTCTAGTATGAATGTATACCAAGTGGTGATTTTCTGAAGGTATTTTGAAAGGTGTGAGGTGTGAAAAAATGTTTTAGGTTGTGAGCCAGCAATTAAGAGTTATACCGACCCAAGGTCTTTATGAGTATTTCCTATCCTTATGAGGGTAAAACTGTCCTTATTATTGAGAAATAAGTAGTTTTATCCTTTGGATGTAAAAGGGTCATCGTAGGGTCGTCGATTGGTCATTGAAGGCAACAGCTATGAGGATATCTTAGCATTCGAAGGGACTATCATCTTTTAACCGTAGGCAACATCGGAGGGTCATCGAGGGACAAAGTTGTATATTCGAAGGCAACATCCGAGGGACTATAATTTATTTTATGATGATTTAACCGAAGGGTCTTTGCTAAGGGTATCCCCACGTTCGCGGGACATGACCGTAATATCGTAATCGTAAGGCAACAAAGAGAGGTCCAAGATCACTTATTCAAAGGCAAAGTTTTACAATTAATTATATAATTAGGATGAAACTCCACATTAAAATTATTAAAAATAATATATTAAAAAATTAATACATTAGAAATTAATACATTAAAAAAATAATTTAGGGTGAAACTCCACAAGGGTATCCCACAAATAAAGTGGAATACCTAGCCAATAACCTTTTCCTGGGATATGTGAACCTTTACGAAACTCAAAAAAAGAAACATGTCAGAACACCAAATCAGGGTGCAATCGAAGATTACACCGGAGAAATATCACAACAAGGGCAAAAAGGCAGTCCTTGACGAAGGAACCGCGCTACCTGCAGGGATATGAATACAAAACACAAAACATGTATCTCAGAGTAAAATGCCACCAAGGGGCTCAAACATTGCCTCCTATCGAGGTCTTCCAGCTAAGAAAGCGATAAAGTATGAGGAAGGGAAAAAATTACCACACGGATAAAGATCCGAAGCTATAGCAGTTAAAGGGGCAAGAAACCCTGAAATGTCTCCAGCTGGACCGTCAAAGGAAATCAGTCAACACGAATAATCAGAATAAAACTCCAGGGGGTATCCCACAAATAAAGTGGGAAACCACGCGAGTGTCTCTGATTGGAAAGCTTGATTGAAATTGAGTTGCACCCGTGAGGTTTACAAGTTGAGTTCCCTTCAGGGTTTGGAGGTTGCTCTGAACTCTGTTGGCTTTTCTCTCACTATCTTTTTCCTCAGGGTTTTGTTCCAAGGAAACCTCAGAGTGTTTTGCTTCTCTTCCTTCTTTCTCCAGTGAATCTCCCCAGTGTAACCTCCAAGTGTAACTCCCCTACTGAAACTTCAGTATTTATAGACTAATTTCGTGGGTAATGGGCTTGAAATGAGGGAGACCCAAGTCCAAAATAATTTATTTATTTTAATTATTTAATTAATTAATTAATTAATTAATTAATTAATTAATTAATTAATTAATAAAAAAAAATTTCTTTTTTTTTTTTTTTTTTTCTTTTTTTTTTTTTTTTTTTTTTTTTTTTTTTTTTTTTTAGGAAAAATGATGGGTAATTTTTGGGGTATGACAGCTGCCCCTGTTCAATATTCTTGAACCGAGAGAGTTAGGATGGCGTGTATGCCATTCGTGGTCTGGAGGTGGAAGATTATTGAACACTAGAATGCCCCAAAAATTTGCACTTGAGAATCGACAGTTGGTCTTGATGGAGATGGGCTTAAAGATGCCATCCGGGAGGTTTGATGATGAAAGCTTCAGATCGAGCCGTACATTAGGCCAATTTGAAGACATGGGTGCCACACTGGGTCGTACATTAGACCGAATAATGAGTCATCCATTAGGCTGCCGACTTCGCTGGGGAGTCGGAGTGTGTCATATGCTGTTGGGGATAAAGGATCAGAATGGACCATACGCTAGATCGTATCTGAGTTGCAGAATGAGCCGTACGTTAGGCTGAATCTGATGACGAAAGGGGTAGTCGTACGTTAGACTACACTTCAGAAATGTACCGTATGTTAGGTAGCATTTGAGGGGATGGACATCCGAACGGGTCGTACGTTAGACCGTCGCAGAATGAGTCGTCTGTTAGGCCGCATCTGATGATGAACGCGGTAGTCGTACGCCAGACTACACTTCAGAAATGTACCGTACGTTAGGTAGCATCTGAGGGTTGTAAGATCCAAACGGGTCGTACGTTAGACCGCGTTGGAGTTGCTGGAGTTCAGAATGGATCGTACGCTAGATCGTATCTGAGTTGCAGAATGAGCCGTACGTTAGGCTGTATCCGAAGAAGAAAGTAGTCGTACGCTAGACTACACCCCTGAATGTACCGTACGCTAGGCAGCATCTGAGGATTTGAAGGTCCAAATGGGTCGTACGTTAGACCGCATTGGAGTTGCTGGAGTTCAGAATGGATCGTACGCTAGATCGTATCTGAGTTGCAGAATGAGCCGTACGTTAGGTTGTATCCGAAGAAGAAAGTAGTCGTACGCTAGACTACACCCCTGAATGTACCGTACGCTAGGCAGCATCTGAGGATTTGAAGGTCCAAATGGGTCGTACGTTAGACCGCATTGGAGTTGCTGAAGAAGTCATATGTTGGGCTGAATCAGAATGAACCGTACGTTAGGCTGTATCTGATAACCTGTATATGTTGTACTTGCAATAAATGTCTGGGATGGGCTTAAAGATGCCATCGTTAGGAGGATATCGAAGTGTTGTCAGAATGAATGTTCCCATGAACTGTATTTGAAATATGTATCTGAATCTTGAATGTGATTGATAAAGGTGTCTGTCTGAATGAACCTTTTATTTTGACTATATCCGGAGGATAAATAACCTGCAAAGAAAAGTTAGCTTCATGCTATGTCATGATGTATGAGATGTTTCGTGTTATGCTAAAATAAACGCAAATGTTGTATGCATGCGTATGCTGTGAAATGATGTAATGAATGAGTTATGCGTATGAGAAGTTCTGCTTGGGGACTCTACTGGGGAAAATAAATCCCCATCTACTGATTGGAGATATTTGTAACGATGACCCTTTCTCGGCAGGGGGTTCTTGATTCTGTCTGATGGTAGAAATATTCCACAGATCTTGGCTGAGGATGGATGAGATGATCAATCTGTCTGATGATGCCGACCTCTGTTGGGGAGTAACTGGCTGTGCCGGGGAATACTGCTAATTTCTTCTGAGGAATAACAGACTTGCTGGGGGAATAGAATTGGTAGCGGATTCATTGGGAGCATGGTTAGACCTTTTCCTCGATCCTGAAGTCGGGTAGTAATTGCTATTGCTATTCTACGCATATATTTTGGTAAACATTTATCATATTCAAATGCACATATTAATTCAAATTAAATCAATGGACATTTACGCAAACAAAACAGAAAAAGTAAAACAAAAGCATCTTTTTTGAAATGAATTGCATTGATTTTGAAAGGAGGCCTATGAACAGGCAATTTGTGTACAAGGAGACAGAAATCCTAGTAAGAGGAAATTGTCGAAAACAAAGAGAAAGCTATGTGGAAGAAGTCCTATTGATTTTAAGCCTACTACTGTCATTATGTCTTCGAGCATCTCATCCCTTTCTGTCGGATAGAAGTGATTGGCTTGGTCAATCCCTTGAACTTGGATAAAGTTGACTGAGAACGGGACATAGTCATACGCTTTAATCCCTAATTTTTGCCTGGACCGCCTTTTCAGGTTTTCAGTCTACCAGGATACCCTTTTTTGCCCAAGCCGCCTTTTCAGGTTTTCGACTTGCCGGGTGTACATTTTTTTATATATCCCTAATTTTTGCCCGAACCCTTTTGGTTCGCCGGGATGCCCTTACTTTTGCCTAGATACGTCGATCTAACGGGTCTCTTTCATGCGTAGTATTTTTTAACTATGTCCGCGTTCACGGGATGCGGGAAATCTTCGCCATACATTGTAGCAAGTATCATGGCTCCACCAGAGAATACCTTCTTAACTACAAATGGCCCTTCGTATGTGGGAGTCCATTTGCCTCTGGGATCAGTTTGTGGTAGGATGATACGCTTGATTACCAAGTCGCCAATTTGATACACTTGTCTCTTGACCCTTTTGTTGAATGCCCTGGTCAGGCGCTTCTGATATATCTGCCCGTGACATACAGCCGCAAGTCTCTTCTCATCAATCAAATGTATCTGATCGAGTCGAGTCTGAATCCATTCGTCCTCGTCTAAACCCGCCTCTTTCATGATCCTTAGAGAGGGAATCTGAACCTCTACTGGTAAAACGGCTTCCATTCCGTAGACTAAAGAGAAAGGAGTTGCCCCTGTCGAAGTGCGGTAACCATGAAGAGCAAAAGGTAACATCTCATGCCAGTCTTTGTATGTTACTGTCATATTCTTGATATTGTTAGCAGCCTCCACGGCGCCGTTCGTCTTTGGCCGGTACGGAGAAGAGTTATGGTGTTTTATTTTGAACTGCATGCAGAGTTCAATTTAGTACCATTATCAGTGATAACTCTTTTAGGAGACAGCAGGTTTCTCGAATGTATATTTGATAAGATCCATCTTAGAAATCAATAAAGTGGTATGATTCAACATATACTGTCTTAGTCGGCGAGCAGCCCAAGCCAAAGCGCAGCAAGCTTTCTCGAGCTGTGAGTATCTTGTTTCACAGTCGGTACCTTTTGCTAATGCAGTGTATGACATGCCCTTTTCGACCAGACTCGTCATGTTGCCCCAGCACACCCTATTGAATTTTCTAACACGGTCAAATACATAGTTAGAAGTCTTCCTTCAACTGGTAGCATCAGAATTGGAGGTTCTTGGGGATACTTCTTGATTTTGTCATTCATCATTCCATACCATCTCTTGATTTTTCTTTTTTAGTAATTTGAAGATGGGTTTGCAGGTAGCAGTCAAGTGTGGAATGAATCGGGCAATGTAATTCGAGCGCCCCAAGAAACCTCTGACTTCTCTCTTGTTTATTTCAGTACCCAGATTTACAATTTCAATTGATTCCTCATGCGGCTGTATAGTCTTTTGTAGTACCAGTCTGGCAAGTTCTCTAGGGACTTCACAATCTTCCTCACTTCCATCCTCGGCTTGGTAGATCGGATTTTCAAAGTCATAATGAACAGTAGCAGAGTCATTACCAACAGGATCCAGAGTGGATATGGATCGGCAAATTGTTACGTGAGTGTGTGCAAGAAAACATAGCTTGTTTGAAAAATGACAGGAAAGATAAAGAGCGCAATATTTGAATGCAAAAAGTCCATTGATTTATTGAATATGAATATGCTTATGAAAATGACAAAACCCTTGAAAAATTAGCTATTGTGCCCCAGGTATAGACACAATGCTTTAAAACACCAAATAGCAATAACAATTACTCCTGATTAAAGGAAATCGGGATAGTGTCCTCAGCCTTCCAATTATTGAGTCCGTCACCAATTGTTGGAAAAATCCAGCTATCCAAGTCATAATCGTTATCAGCATCTTCCACAGCATTAACAGTCTCGTCATGATTAGACAGAGGAGCAGTGATGACATTAGGAGTCTCCGGAGGATCGGAGGTAGTCGCCTGTATCTTTCCGCTTCGAATGCCGCTTTCAACATGTTCACCTGTTAATATAAGTTCAGTGAAACCCAATGAGGAACTCCTTAATAGATGGCCGTAGAATGGGCCAGTCAGTGTACTCATGAACATGTCCACTAATCCTCGATCAGTCATAGGGGGTTTGACTCTGCCAGCCAAATCTCTCCATTTTTGAGCGTATTCTTTGAAGCTTTCTTTAGATCCCATAGTCATATTCTGCAACTGTAGCCGGGTAGGCGCTAGTTCAGAGTTATACTGGTAGTGCTTGTAGAAAGCTGTCGCTAAATCAGTCCATGTGCGGATGTCAGAGCTCTCGAGCTGATAATACCATTCCAACTGTGTGCCAGACAGGCTCTCTTGGAAGAAATGGATCCATAGCTTCCTGTCAGTGGTATGCGGCTGAATCTTTCTCACATAAGCTCTCAGATGCATCTGAGGACAAGATGCCCCATCATACTTAGTGAAAGCGGGGACTTTGAATTTGCGGGGAATGGTCACATCGGAGACCAGACCCAAACTTTCGAAATCCAGACCGGGCGCCTTCTGAGCCTCCATAGCTAGCATACGTTCTTCCAGCAACTTGTACTTGCCATCTCTTGGAGAGTACTGTTCATTCTCATAATCTTCATTGTCGTCCTCAGGGTTGAAGAGATCGACATTCTCATCTTCTGAATCTGTCTCTGTTTCCTCTTCTTGATCCTTCGGAATTCTGATTTTGACTCCTGTAACCTGTCCTTTAAGCCTTCTTCCCGTGTTAATGTAACTCACAGGTTTCTGGTCTTTCTTTTTCTCGAGCAAGAGAGCCTTCAGTTCCTCCTGCCCCTTGGATAAGTTCAAGATCATCTCCTGGAGTTGAGCATTTTGAGCCTGGAGATCTCTGACAGCTTGTTCGAGGTCCATTTTTCTGTTTGGAGGAAAACCGTGAGAACACTAATCCCTTTAGAGTACCTGTTATGCAATGTTATGCTATGCAATGTATGAAATGTTTTCAAGGACTTTTGGAATTTAACTTTGCGTAAATCACCAACAAGAGAGAAATGTTTATTGCTAATTTTTTCCATGTTCATTACAAAAGGAACAATAGTAAAATACAATGAAAGCTCAAGTCTCCCAGGGGCGACTTCTTTTTGGGCGAAGATATGCATTGAGCCTTCGTTCCTCATTAAGCTGGCTGGCGAGTTCTAGTGCTTTCTTCCTTTCTGCATTGCACTGGGCTTCGAAAGTATCTCTCTCCTCTCTCAACTGGGTCCAGGATCTTTTCAATTCCTCAACATCGGTAGGCATATCTGGGTAAGAAATGATCTGGGAAGTACCTCCTTCGACCTCTGATTCAACAATCAATGGTCCGACTGCAAGATATGGCATGACAAGTTCACGAGCTCTGGCGCGTACCCATCTGAGATAAGGCTCCATAGGAATTGAATTTTTCTTTCCTAAAGTGCTTCGTTTCACCATGCCCCAAGCTCGTACAAACCTTTGGCGGAGACCTTGAGAGTCATTGTCATAGTCAAACACTATACCTTGAATAATCATTTCATGTGGCCCATCCCTTCGAGCATACCCAAACTGACGTAGGGCCAAGGCAGGATTATAAGTAATACCTCCTCTTATCCCCATGAGTGGTACATTAGGGAATTCTCCACAACGGTCGATGATGATAACATTTTCCTTGAGGTTAGAACCCCACCGGATGTCTGAATGAGAGAGTGCCATTATCCTTTGAGACCATTTCAGATTTTGATCGTGCTTCAAGACTGATTGAGGAAGGTGCGAAATAAACCACCTAGACAACAAAGGTATGCAACACATGAGGGTCCCTTGCCTCTTCATAGTACGAGTGTGAAGGGAATGCAAAATATCTCCGAGCAAGGTGGGCACAGGGTTATGAGTGAGAAATATCTTAATAGCACTCATGTCTATGAATTGGTCCGGATTAGGGAATATCACCAAACCATAGATTAGCAATGCTAGAACATCTTCAAAAGCATGGACCTTCATAACGTTTAGGAATTCCCGGGCCTTACCTACCAAAAATTTGGCGAGTAAACCCTTAACTCCACTCCTTGTTACCCAATTATTTTCAATGTCGGACTTTGTCATGTGTAAAGCTGCGGCAACTTCTTCAGTCTTCGGAATCTTTTCCAGACCACTGAAAGGTACTTGATCAAGGATAGGTATCCCAAGCAGCTTGGAAAACTCTTCTAATGTGGGTACCAACTGATAATCTGGGAAAGTGAAGCAATGATGTTTAGGATCGAAGAACTGGAATAGAACTCTCATCATATCTTCTTTGAAACCCGTGGTAACCAAATCGAGGAGAGATCCATGTCTTTTGTTGAACCGAGCGTGATCGGGAAGTTCTGACACTAAATCCTTGAGTTGAGGAGAGATTGCTACAAGATTGATCCGGATAGTCTTCCTGGAAGCCATAACCTGTTTACCAGAGCAACGCTAAATTCCTAAGTCCTTGAAATGGTTAGTATAATGCCATGATGTTATGATGTTATGATGTTATGATGTTATGATGTTAAGTAAACAACAAGCACAAGCAAGTCACACAACCATCAGTCCTAGGTTTTAAGGCTTGCATGAGTTTCATAGGTAAGTACCCTCCCCACTGAAGTTTGGTTGGTTCAACCTGTCCTAGAATAGTAACCGGGTTCTAAAAGGATCTCCAATCATTGACTTTCCTTTAAGTCCACTTCAGTGCAACACCAAGTGGTTGACCGAAGCTTCCCTAAAGTCCAATCTCAAGGAGTGTAGTATCGAGTCTCAACCAAGCCCCAGTCGGAACCGAAGTCAGTTAGCTCACTACTTTCTAATGGCCAGGATGAGTCAATTAGGGTTCTAAAAGTCTGGTTAATGCTTTGATGACACCACACGGAAGCCAAATTTTTCCTCAAATAACATGAGGACCATCAGGACAACCAAAGTGTCACATTAACCGTAGCCATCATTTTAACCATTCCAGTATACGCCGGATAGTCGCGATGATCTATTGCTACTTACCTAAGGTACACTAGATCCGGGTGTAGGATCTTTCACTCAAGCATAGGATACCCAAGCAATCCCTTAAAAGTAAATCAAACAATTCAAATAAGTGATCTTGTTTTAAGGTAACCTCTCTTTTTAAGGTCCCCAGCAGAGTCGCCAGTTCTGTCATACGGTGAACTGGACTTTTTGTGTTTTTTATCGCAATGTCGCGGTTAGCAAGAGTCGCCACCGACTTTTCTTTTATCCAATAAGGAAAGGTGGAAAAGAACAGGAAAGACCTTAATTTAGATTTTGGGTTCGGGAGGTACATTATACAAAGGGAAGGTGTTAGCACCCTTTGTATCCATGGTTATCCATGGGCTCTTAATTGCTCGATCACTTATATTATTTTTGTCTAAAAAAAAGTGTTTGTGAATTGTTTGGAAAATTGTTTTTGGAAAGAGAATTTAACTTTGTAATGATTCTTGTATGAATGTATACAAAATGATTATCTCGTTTAGTTTTGAAAATTGTTTAGAAAAATATAACTCGGTAATGATTCTAGTATGAATGTATACCAAGTGGTGATTTTCTGAAGGTATTTTGAAAGGTGTGAGGTGTGAAAAAATGTTTTAGGTTGTGAGCCAGCAATTAAGAGTTATACCGACCCAAGGTCTTTATGAGTATTTCATATCCTTATGAGGGTAAAACTGTCCTTATTATTGAGAAATAAGTAGTTTTATCCTTTGGATGTAAAAGGGTCATCGTAGGGTCGTCGATTGGTCATTGAAGGCAACAGCTATGAGGATATCTTAGCATTCGAAGGGACTATCATCTTTTAACCGTAGGCAACATCGGAGGGTCATCGAGGGACAAAGTTGTATATTCGAAGGCAACATCCGAGGGACTATAATTTATTTTATGATGATTTAACCGAAGGGTCTTTGCTAAGGGTATCCCCACGTTCGCGGGACATGACCGTAATATCGTAATCGTAAGGCAACAAAGAGAGGTCCAAGATCACTTATTCAAAGGCAAAGTTTTACAATTAATTATATAATTAGGATGAAACTCCACATTAAAATTATTAAAAATAATATATTAAAAAATTAATACATTAGAAATTAATACATTAAAAAAATAATTTAGGGTGAAACTCCACAAGGGTATCCCACAAATAAAGTGGAATACCTAGCCAATAACCTTTTCCTGGGATATGTGAACCTTTACGAAACTCAAAAAAAGAAACATGTCAGAACACCAAATCAGGGTGCAATCGAAGATTACACCGGAGAAATATCACAACAAGGGCAAAAAGGCAGTCCTTGACGAAGGAACCGCGCTACCTGCAGGGATATGAATACAAAACACAAAACATGTATCTCAGAGTAAAATGCCACCAAGGGGCTCAAACATTGCCTCCTATCGAGGTCTTCCAGCTAAGAAAGCGATAAAGTATGAGGAAGGGAAAAAATTACCACACGGATAAAGATCCGAAGCTATAGCAGTTAAAGGGGCAAGAAACCCTGAAATGTCTCCAGCTGGACCGTCAAAGGAAATCAGTCAACACGAATAATCAGAATAAAACTCCAGGGGGTATCCCACAAATAAAGTGGGAAACAACGCGAGTGTCTCTGATTGGAAAGCTTGATTGAAATTGAGTTGCACCCGTGAGGTTTACAAGTTGAGTTCCCTTCAGGGTTTGGAGGTTGCTCTGAACTCTGTTGGCTTTTCTCTCACTATCTTTTTCCTCAGGGTTTTGTTCCAAGGAAACCTCAGAGTGTTTTGCTTCTCTTCCTTCTTTCTCCAGTGAATCTCCCCAGTGTAACCTCCAAGTGTAACTCCCCTACTGAAACTTCAGTATTTATAGACTAATTTCGTGGGTAATGGGCTTGAAATGAGGGAGACCCAAGTCCAAAATAATTTATTTATTTTAATTATTTAATTAATTAATTAATTAATTAATAAAAAAAAATTCTTTTTTTTTTCTTTTTTTTTTCTTTTTTTTTTCGTTTTTTTTTTTTTTTTTTTTTTTTTTTTTAGGAAAAATGATGGGTAATTTTTGGGGTATGACAGGAAGCTTCTGTCTATTCTGGCTACTCAAGTGGATGAAGGTCTAATGAGTGTGTTGGTGCAGTTTTATGATCCCTTGTACCGTTGCTTTACTTTTCTGGATTTCCAGCTTTTGCCCACGGTTACAGTTGCCAGGTTACAGTGCTATGGCTCAAGGTTACAGTCAACAAGAAGGCATTTAAAGTGTATGTCAACCAACCCCCAGGTTTTGAAAATTAAAATTGTCCAGAATACGTTTTTAAACTTAAGAAATCTTTATATGGACTAAAACAAGCTCCCAGAGCTTGGTATGAAAGATTAAGTAATTTTCTTCTGAAACATGATTTTACCAGAGGGAAAGTTGACTCTACACTCTTCTGTAAAAACATTAATAATGATCTCATGATATGCCAGATATACGTTAATGATATCATTTTTGGTTCAGCTAACGCCTCTGTATGTCAAGAATTCTCTGAGCTAATGCAGGCAGAATTCGAAATGAGCTTAATGCAAGAACTAAAGTTCTCTCTAGGAATTCAGATTAATCAAACTTCAGAAGTCACGTACGTTCATCAAAGTAAATACATAAAAGACATTCTGAAGAAATTTGAAATGGCCAAATGCAAACCTGTCAAGACACCCATGCATCCAACTTGCATTCTTGAAAAGGAAGAAGTTAGTCAAAAGGTTTGTCAGAAGCTCTATCGTGGTATGATAGGCTCTCTCCTCTATCTGACTGCCACTCATCCTGATATTCTATTTAGTGTTTGTCTCTGTTCCAGATTCCAATTAGATCCGAGAGAATCTCATTTAACAACAATTAAGAGAATACTCAGATATCTGAAAGGAACTCCTAACCTGGGCCTGATGTATGAGAAAACATCAGAGTATAGACTATCTGGTTTTTGTGATGCAAATTATGCAGGAGACGGAATGGAACAAAAAAGTACATCTGGAAACTGTCAGCTCTTGGGAAAGAATCTGATATCCTGGGTTAGCAAAAGACAATCAACCATAGCCTTGTCTACTGCAGAAGCGGAATACATTTCAGCATCACTATGCACTACTCAGATGCTCTGGATGAAGAATCAATTAGAGGATCTGCAAATCTTTGAGAGTAACATTCCTATTTTCTGTGACAATACTGCTGCCATTTGTTTAAGCAAGAATCCTATTTTACACTCCAGAGCTAAGCACATAGAAATAAAACATCATTTCATTAGAGACTATGTTCAGAAAGGGGTAGTAATATTGAAATTCATTGATACAGATCATCAATGGGCTGATATCTTTACTAAATCCTTAGCTGAAGATAGATTCCTCTTTATCTTAAAGAATCTGAACATTCAAAATTGCCCTGAATAAAATGTGCCTTTGAGTTTGAAAAATAAGATTCTGATGTAAACAAAGTGGATTCTGCCTCTGACTCTGATACTCCTACCAAGTTAGAAGTCATCTGAGTTAGAAATCTCCAGGAGCCAATCCTTTGGTATTCCTGAAGATTAGATAGAGCAAACATATGGAGTACCTTGCGTCTAACCTTGGAACTTCTAGACAGCTGTCTAGCAGTATTCAAGGAATAGTCTCTTGAGATCTCCTCGAGCAGTATACTGACTGTTGGGATTAGACATCATTTATGAGCTGTAATCATTTTCCCTCTAACGTGCATACTTGGTTTTTGTGCTAAACTCTGTTTTGTGTGTTGTTTTTCATGCGCCCTAATTTGGGTATTTAAACACTTCTCTTCACACATTGCACACTTTTCACTCTCACAAGCACTCTAAACCCTCTGCAAGATCAGCTCTCCCTCAAGGCATTCCTGCAGCATTTCAAGTTCTTCAACCTTCAACCCAACTCATCAACAACATTCATGGATTCCCAACAACAATCAGTTTACAACTTCTCTCAACAAATGGATTCCAACGAACAAGCTCCAAGTTCAAGCAACCCTACTCCAGCGGTTACCGGTGTCGTCTCAACTCCCATCTACAAAGAGCCTCACATTCTTGATCGTGAGCGTCATATCAACCTTGCAACACCATTCGAGAAACTGAAGGTGTTATGTGAATCTTTGGTGGATTTTGATAACATGCGCAGAAATGGTATTGACCTCACTGAAGAATTGAAGAATCAAGGTTGGGGAAACTATTTCCAACGTCTGTATGGTCCAGTGTACACAAACTTAGTGAAGGAATTCTGGAGATTCGTTGACGCTGACGATCACTACATCGTCTCCTATGTTCTGGGAGTCAAAATGGTGATCACTGAGAAGTCCATTGCTGCTCTTCTGGGCATGGAAAAAGATGGAGGAAGAAGGATCTACAACATTAATCCTAGGGCAAAATATCTGTCCCATGAGATTAATCCCACTATCTTCAAATAGAACGCTGAAGGCAACCACTCCAAGAACAAGGAGCTACATCAGAACCTTCGGGTCTGACTGAAGATCATCCTGGGCACCATCCATCATCGCCCAGCTTCAACCTCTTCAAACTACATCAACACAGACCAGAAGTGCATCCTGTACTGCATCCACAAGGGTCTGAAGCTCTGCCTTCCAGCACTCATTTTCAAGTACCTCAGAGACTCTGTAAGGGACACAAGAAACAACATGAAGCCCAGAAACTACATCCCTCTGGGAAGATTGATCTCTGACGTTCTGATTGATAGCAGTCTCGTAGATCATCTGATCACCTTCAGACTCATGGACGACGTGATGATCGACACTGGAAGAGCTCTAAACGCCAAAATCTGAAGAGCATGGGGATTCTGGATCAAGTAAGGGCCAACCCCAGTCTGGACACCTCCTGAGAAGCTCTCAAAGATCAGAGGAAGATCCCAAATGGACTCTATCTGTTCTCAAAGATCGACCCTCCAGAGGTAATCCTTTATTACTTAGATGATCTGAGAAAACAAGGAGTAGATATCTCAGACTTCAACATAAGTCAACTGCCAGATGAGCCTCCAAACTTCATGAAGCGACCACGCGGACCCTCTGAGAAGGCAAAGCAAGCGAAGAAAGCAAAGCTAGGAGAATCCTCCGGATCAAGACCTCTAGTACCTCTGACTGGATCTTTTGGTAAGCCTGTCTCTCTAGCTCCTTCTGTACAACTTCATCATATTGCTTCCTCTCTCCCTCAACCAACCCCCATCTATACAAATTCAGAAACTCCTCCCTCAACCACCAGACCATCTAACCGACCATCTCAAAAATTCAACCTTGCCACCACAACCTTACCTGTTTCAGAAGCAGAAATGTTGAACGAAACCACCTCACCCTCTTCATCTTCTTCTCCAGAATCACCCCCCTACTACAACATTTCCACAGATAATGAACAATCTGACCCTTCCTCTCCCACTCTGGCCCAACTCCAAACTCGTGCTCTGGCCTCACAACAGCCAACACAACCCACACCTGAACCATAAGTCACTTCATCACCCATAAAACAACCAAACCCAACCACATCTGACCCTCCACCATCTGAAACAACTCACGCTGAAACTCAACCAAACAACTCTGACACACCCCCACCAAATACATCCGCTGAACCATAAACTCCCACACTCAACCTAAGCCCTCCCACTTCTCCATCCCCAGCCTCTGAACTAGAAAACACCCTGCCAACCCTTGAGGAATCAATCATGATGTTTGCAGAAGCCTCAGTTGACAAGGTCAAGTCTCTGACCATCAACTCTGGCATCAGTGATGATCCTTCATCTATAAGGACACACTGGAACAGAGTTATTGGTTGGATGACCGTTGAAGCCTTCAAACTGAAGGGACTCTCTGAGCAAGTCCGAAACGACTTCATTAGAGACGCTGAGTTACGACTACATGAGCGCCTAGCCAAAGAAGCTGAGGAGCGAGCCCGCAAGGAAGCAGAAGAGAAAGCCAAGAAAGAAGAAATACAAAGGATCAAGGAAGCTGAAGCCAAAGCTCTAGCTGAGGCTGCTGCTGCTGCTAAAGCTGAAGCCAAAGCTACCGTTGAAGCTGAAGCTCGTCTTGCTGAAGAATCTGCCAACATGGTAGAACCGGATGCTCTGACCCAGGGGGAGTCCTCCACCTTTGTCCCTCTGGTTCTCAAAACACTCGAAGATCTTCAGAAAGAGCAGAAGGATGTCTGAGCCAGATTGGATCAACAGGATTCAGTAAACGTCAACATTCAGAATCTGCTGACCCAGCTGCTCCAGAGGATGCCTCCACCTCCAAACCCTTAGGCACCTAGGACTTGCTTTTGTGTTCTTGTGCTTGTTGATTTGCTTTCTGTTTTAGCTGCTTGTTGCTTTCTGTTGTTTGTTCTCGCTTTCTGCTGTTTGTTGACTGTGTTTCTGGCTTATGTGAATATATATATATATATATATATATATATATATATATATATATATATATATATATATATATATATATATATATATATATATATATATATATATATATATATATATCCTTTCCTTCATTTATCTAAGTCTTTTTGATTCTGACAAAAAGGGGGAGAACTAAAAACAGCTCTAATGAAAACATATCTAAATCCTTTCAGTACTCTGCAAACATTATTTATAAATTGGTTCTAATCCTCTTTGACTTAGAAATTTGCAGTAGAGAATCTAGAAACATCATCTCTTGGAAGGGGGAGCTCACTTATATCTGATCTAAAACTCATCCAAAAATGTTTCATCTCTAAAAATTAAGATTGTTTTGTCATCATCAAAAAGGGGGAGATTGTAAGAACAAAATTAGTTCTACAATAGAATTCCAGGATTTTGATGATAACAAAGGATGAAACCAAAAATGGCACCCTAACGAAAATTCTCTAAGTGTGCAAGACTCTGAACAGCAACAAAGGAATCTGATCGTTTTATCAGATACAAACTTTGATCAGATACAAAGTACTAAAAGATCAGACACATCTAAGGAAGAATTGCGCCAAAAGAAGTTCTGAATCTGAGCAAAGCAAGACAGTAGAAAGAACCAGAAGCTCTAAACATCCACGGGTCTTAGCTCTGATGATCTAGAAGACCAGTACTCTGAGAAGCTCTGATGTAACCTCAACGTAATCTCCTTCTGACGCAGAACTCCAAGATAACAAAGACTCTGATGAAGATTCACCAAATCCAGAAAGAGTAACGGAAAGAATTTCTTCAAATGGAAAGGAAGTATTTTTAGAAAGAAATTATTCAGGGAGAAAAATTGGTTATGGCAAGAAACACTGAAGTAATGACATTGAATGCTTATCAAAGACAAATATTCTGTCATCACTACCAACGGTCCTTCTCACTACTATATAAAGGACAACATACCTTATTGAGAGACACAACAACGCACAGAAAAATCCTTTACATTCTCTCTCAGTTTTTCACGAGTTGCTGCTCATACGTGAAAACACTTGTTTAAATATTCTGTTGTAATACTTGCTTACTCTTAGAAGCACTCTCTATTACAAATTTACTTTGCTAAATTGTTTTTGTTCCTCAAGTGACTCTGCGTAGTCTGTATACTTGAGAGGACTAAGAGATCATTCTCTTAGACGTTTGGTTGTATTAATCTTTCAAGATTAGTGGATTAAGTCCTTTTTGAAGGCAAAATCACCTTGGCCGGGTGGATTGGAGTAGCTTTGTGTTATAAGCGAACCAGTATAAAATTCTGTGTGTTCTTACTTTTGAAAAAGCTTTTTATTTCTAAAATAATTCAAACCCCCCTTTCTTGTTTTTCTCACCTTCATCTCCCACTCTAACACTGCATCAACTTAGTACCTGGTACTAGTCTAGTTTCAATGACTCCTTATAGTATGTCTGCTTCAGAGTTAGGTGAGTTGAAGAAACAATTGGAAGATTTACTTGAGAAGAAGTTTGTTAGACCAAGTGTTTCTCCATGGGGTGCACCAGTGTTATTGGTTAAGAAGAAAGATGGTAGTATGAGGTTGTGTGTTGACTATTGACAATTGAACAAGGTTATTATTAAGAATAAGTACCCACTTCTGAGAATTGACGACTTGATGGATCAGTTGGTTGACGCGTGTGTATTCGTCAGATTGATTTGTGATTAGGTTATCATTAGATTCATGTTAAGCTAGATGATATTCCGGAGACTGCTTTCAGAACAAGATATGTTCATTATGAGTATTCAGTAATGCCATTTAGATTATCTAATGCACCATGTGTGTTTATGGAGTATATGAATTGAATCTTTCATATGTATCTGGATAAATTTATGGTGGTGTTTATGGATGATATTATGATTTACTCCAAGTCTGGTGAGGAACACGAAGAGCATTTGAAGATTGTATTGGAAACCTTGAAAGAAAACAAGTTTTATGCAAAGTTATCCAAATATGAATTCTGGATGAAGAAAGTGAGTTTTATGGGTCATGTGATTTCTAGTGTTGGTATTGTTGAGGATCTATTGAAGGTTGATATGGTGTTACAGTGGGAGACTCTAAAGTCTATCACTAAGATCAAAAGTTTTATGGGTTTGGCTGGTTATTACATAAGGTTTATCGAAGGCTTTTCTAGGTTGGCATTGCCTTTGACTCAGTTGACTCGAAAGAGATTGATGAAGAGAGTTTTGTAGAGCTCAAGAAGAGATTGATGACTACTTCAGTTTTGGTTCTTCCAAGTGCAAGTGAATTTTTTGTTGTGTACTGTGATGCTTCAAAGATGGGATTAGGAGGTGTACGGATGCAGAATGGTAAGGCGATGGCTTATGCTTCTAGACAGTTTAAAGTTCACCAGAGGAATTATCCTACGCATGATTTGGAGTTAGCAACTGTGGTGTTCGTGTTGAAGATTTGGAGACATTATCTATTTGGTTCCAGATTTGAAGTGTTCAGTGATTATAAGAGTTTAAAGTATCTATTTGATCAGAAAGAGTTGAATTTGAGGAAGAGGATGTGGCTTGAACTTCTAAAGGATTATTATTTTTATTTGAACTACCATCTTGGTAATACAAATATGGTAGCTGATGCTTTGAGTAGGAAGTCCTTGCATATGTCGACATTGATGGTTCGAGAATTAGAACTGATTGAACAATTCAGATATATGAGTTTGGTATGTGAGGTGACTCTTGGTAGCATAAAGTTGGGAATGTTGAAGCTGACCAGTGACATTCTTGAAGAAATCAAAGAAGGTCAGAAGTCAGATGTGAAATTGGTAGATCAGTTAGCTTTAATCAATCAAGGTAGCAGAGGTGATTCTATGATCGATGAAAATGGTGTTATGAGGTTCCGCGACAGGGTTTGTGTACCAGTTATGTCAGAACTTAAGAAGAGCATTCTTGAGGAAGGGCATATGAGTGGTTTGAGTATTCATCCCAGTGCTACTAAAATGTATCAAGATCTGAAAAGGGTATTTTGGTGGCCAAAATGAAGAAGGAAGTTGTTGAGTTTTTTTATACGTGTTTGACTTGCCAGAAGTCAAAGATTGAACATCATAAGTCATCGAGTTTGATGCAACCGTTGGAAATTCCTGAGTGGAAATGGGATAGTATTTCTATGGATTTTGTTACGAGTTTAAGTAAGAATCCTAAAGGGAATTATTTTGTTTGGGTTATGGTGGATATATTGACTAAATCGACTCATTTCATTACGATTAAGATCAATTATCCGTTGCAGAAGCTGGCTAACTTGTATGTTGAGAAGATTGTTAGTTTGCATGGCATTCCGTAAAGCATTGTTTCAGATAGAGATTTGAGATTCACATCGAGATTCTAGGAGAGTTTGCAGAAATATTTGGGTACTAAGTTGAAGTTGAGTTCCGCTTATCATCCACAGACGGATGGTTAGACGGAGAGGACCATCCAATCGTTATAAGGTTTGCTAAGGGCTTATGTGCTAGAACAAGAAGGTGCTCGAGATAGCTACTAGCCATTGATCGAGTTAACCTACAACAAGAATTTCATTCTAGTATTGGGAGGGAACCGTATGATGCATTATATATAGGAGGTGTAGAACTCCTTTGTGTTGGTATGAGTCATGCGAGAGTGATGTGCTCGGACCTGAAATTGTTCAGCAAACGACTGAGAAAATCAAGATGATCCAAGAGAAGATGAAGTCTTATCAGAGTCTTCAGAAGAATTATCATGATAAGAGGATGAAGGCACTCAAGTTCCAAGAGGGAGATCATGTATTCTTGAGAGTTACTCTAGTAACTGGTGTTGGTCGTGCTTTGAAGTCTCGAAATCTCACGCCATGTTTCATTGGTCCTTATCAGATTTAGAAGAGAGTAGGATAAGTGGCCTACAAAGTTTATTTACCACCGTCTCTTTCAAACTTTCATAGTGTGTTTCATGTGTCTCAATTGCGGGACTATGTTCCAGATTCGTCTCACGTGATTCAAATGGATGATGTGCCAGTGAGTGATAACTTGATTGTGAAAGCGTCGCCATTGCAGACTGATGATCGAGAATTGATACACATGAAAGGTAAAAATATTGTCTTGGTGAAAGTGATTTGAGGAAGACCTACTGGTGGAAGCGTGACGTGGGAGCTAGAGAGTCGGATGAGAGAGTCTTATCCGAAGATGTTTAATTCATGTAATTTTCGAGGGTAAAAAATTTCTTAAGTGGAGGAGAGTTATAATACCCCATTTATGGTATAGAATATTTACTTAATTTACTTATGATTTTGTGCAATTCAGTTAGTGGTTGTGGGGTTGTGAGAGTAAGTAGCCTAAGTAGCCTTGAGATAGAGAGATAGAGTGAGCATTAGAAGTGACTAATATTACTTAGAATTTATTTAGAATTTTAAGTAATTAGGAATAGTAGTGATATCGATATAATAATTGATTATTATATTAAATAATTAATTAAATAAGTAAGAATGTAGTACGAATGGGGCCAAATGTGTGAATTGGGAGAAAGATAGGGTAAGTGGAGAGAAGTTGAAAACTAGTTGGACAATAATAATAATTATGCAAAAGTTAGAATTATATATATTCTAAAAGTTGGAGAAAATAGGTTATAATTTTGTCAGTACATAGAAAGAAAAAGGCTAGAGAAACAAGAGCATTGGAAGGGTGGCAAGGTTTCAAAGGGAAAACCCATAAGAGTTTCTTGCTTGCTAGGAATTATAAGGTAAGAGGGAGATGTGCTTCTCTAATGGGTGTTAAAGAATGAGGGGTAGGTTGGAGCAACCTTTAACCTCCTTAGGATAGGGTGTTCTAACTTTATATTCTGAATTGGAATGTTATGATTGTTGTTGTATGATAACTTGGTGATGAAATTTGTATGCCTATCTGTGTAATTTTCTATTTTGAGGGATGAAACATATATTCATCATTGTTGCAATTTTGAAGGGTTTGAGATGATATGATATGTATGAATAACTATGAATTAAGTGTTGTTTGATGTACTTAGATTTTATGGTGGAATATAGAATATGTATGTAATGTCTTGGACTGATTTTGGTTGGCTGGAAGGTGAATTGGGGTGTAAAATCGTGCCCTGTGCAAAATTCGTAATTGGTGCCCATGGCACCATCGACCTCAAACTTGCATAAATATCTGTTTTAATGATACTAAGTGGAAGATTCCAATTTTTCAACCTTTGGGGATTGGTC
The DNA here is from genome assembly GCF_024323335.1 of Lathyrus oleraceus. Lineage (NCBI taxonomy): Eukaryota > Viridiplantae > Streptophyta > Magnoliopsida > Fabales > Fabaceae > Lathyrus > Lathyrus oleraceus. Next base: position 268,088,598 of record NC_066582.1, on the reverse strand, counting down.
TATTACTGTTGGGTATTGTTTGAGTACTGTTTGGTGTTGTCTTAGTATGCCTTGATGACTAAACTTATTTTAATCAATTTTACGAGCTCATGATGATAATGCTACAATAATGTGGTGGTGAAAATGCTTGCATGTATCGATAATGAATTCTTCAGTATGAATAATTGTGGGAATTGTTGAACGATAATTATGATGTTGTCATGTTGATATTGTTGAATGTTGATTAATATGATGTATAGTCAGGTATACACTTATGTTGAGTATTTTGGTGTAATTTTGGTGGTAATGCATGTTATTGGTGGTCATGCATCATGGTGTATGGACCTCGGTCCATTTTTGGTAAGCCTTTATCCTATGGTGGGGATCAAGTGCAAGTGATTGGTTCTGGTAGGAATCGGTGAAGTGTTACCTATGGTGATGGTAGAGATTTTGGTATGCTCCGGTTCTAAGAGGGAATATGATCCAATGGTAGGGATCGGGGAGCGAGATGAACCTGAGTGTTCATATTTGGTACCATATGCATATTGAGTCAGTGTTGAGTAAACTTGCACAAGAGTCTCATTTGTATCGTATTGATTGTTGTGGATGTGTTCTCGATTGAGAATACTTGATATGTTGGTGTTGATATGATTAATGTGTGTATTTATTGTTGTGTGGTAATCTACCTCTACTTGTTTTAACTGTTAATTATTGAAGTGTATTCTCACCCCCCTTGTGTTGATGTTCTCCATTTTGTACAACTTGCAAATACTCGGGAGTAACAATTGCTGACGTAAATGGAGGATAGCTCTTGAAGTGACTTCCTTTAGTTTGTCGTTTTACAAGTAGGGTCTTGCTCTGGTCATGCAACATCTATCATACCCTCAAATTTATCCTACCCCCATATCACATTCTTGAACCTTAACTCACGAGCATACATCCCATACATATCATCCCATATGCATTTTTACTTAATGATCCACAATGATCCACAAACTTAAGGCAAGGGATTCATCTAAAAAGCTTCAAGATTCTTTGGCCATGTTGAGGTGTGCCCAAGCCACATTAACTCTAACTTTATCCTCAAGCATCCAACAAAGCTTGGAGGATCATTCAAGTCATCTCACTCACTCTCCAAACCTAATTTGGATGGTGAGTCCCCTTTGAATACACATCAAGATTCATCTGGTCACCCAAGGACCCTAACCTTAGCTCTTGACCCTCATTTGGCTTGCATAAGTCATTATTCACCATGGATCTTGACCATGTCATTGAGGACCCCTTAAATCCAAAGTTTATTCATTCCCCATACCTTTGAAACATATCATTATGATCCTTACATCACCAAACCCTAATTCATATGACCTTGATTCTTAACAAAACTTGTGGCTCAAGAAACCCTAATGGGCATCCCTTTATCATTGACCTTGCTTCATCTTGATCATTCAATCACCCCATCACTTATTCAACATCTATTTATGTCCATTACAATCAAAATCCATAATTTAAACATCCATTCAATTAATGTTAGAAGTACTTGGTTTGGTCATGGTTTTTCAACCTTCAAGACATTTGTTCCACCAATTAACTTGACTTAAAATCATCCCACAAAGTTCCAAATCTCATTTCCCATCATGGTATGATTATATGAACTTAAAAGGTCCACCATCATGCCTTGGAAATCAAGAAATCACAAAATCACATTTTTAAGTCATGTTGGTTAGTCACACTTTGGCAAGAATGGCCTACGGAAAGTTCCAAAGACCATAACTTCCTCATTTAACAAGCTTCTTAAGTTCCACTTCGAGCCAAATGTACTAAATAAGTTCCTCCAACTTTGTTTCAAGGTCCAAGACCTAATTCATTGAGGAAGGACCTCAATGTTTTCATTGTCCAAGCTGGTCTAACATGCCTACCATGCCCTAAAACATGACCAAGACCACTACTTTAACACATCACCATTTCCAAACCACAACTCCTTTTGACTTGGTTTTTTTGTATTCAAAAAATGACATGACAACGAACAATTAGCACAAGTTTGGGACAAAATGCACGAGCTAATTTCATTTGGCCTTGGTTCAAACATTGATGATCATCCTGATTGGCCAAACCAGACATGTCAAGACAAATTTTTCATTTCCATTCACCAAGCCCTCAAATCACTTGGATCTGATACCAATGGTCCTCAAACATATTTCATATGGTAGTGTGGTGTAAATGGAAGTCAACTTGGATTCCAAAACTCCTTCAAGTGCAAACCCCGATCCCATGTCCAAAATCATATTTTTCCCAAATTGGCAAAAAGTGAAATCCATAGCAAGCCATCCCAAGCCCTTTTTTGTTCTAGATAGATGCTAAGGGCCAAGGCAAAGTGATTTGAGTTGCAAGCAAGGTCAGACAACAACCACACCTATCTCCCTAAGTCCAACCTTGAGGATGCTTTGAGCTCCACAATATTCTGAAGCAAACCTCCACAATCTTCCCTCCAAACCATCCAAACACCTTCCCTATAAATTGGGGAAGGTGTCCCCTTCATTTTACAATCTTCATAAGCCACAAAAACCCTGTTGCACATTCGAGTTAAAGCAACCAAAATAAAGTTTCCATTTTCGAGTTTCAAAGTGTTTCAACCTCAAACAACCACCCACAATCCATCACTGACCTCCAGTAAAACTTTCCCAAGTCCTAACTCATCCTCTCTAAGCCTCACCCAAATTGAGCTAAGTCATCGTAACTTCACTTTAAGATCGATTCCGATCAGGTAGTTCCACTCACCCATCTCTGAAACAAGTTACCATTCACCTCAGAATTCCCTTCTAATCATTAACCCTAAACTTTTGGCTTTGATTAATCCATATTCAGAATTTAATTTTTAAATTAAGTCAACTGTGTTCATCTGGTTCATAGTGAAATACTCCATACTCAAAGCCAATCAATGGCTCATGAATGTGAAGGATGATTTGTTTTCATGTTTTCAAGTTGAATCCATGAAAAAATCTGGTTAAAACCACGTATTTTCAAGTTTGGATTTATGAGTTCCAAGGTTGAAGACTTCCGTTTGCGCTTTTTTTTTAATTTGAAAAGACCCCGTGTCATGTTCTGCTTGGCCGAATCTCGTGCGCTTCCTGTAAGACCCCAATTTTGACCCTAAGATCCCTCATGTTATCTCATCATATGCATTGGCATTGGGATCACACCTTGACATCCTCCTTACCCCTCCATTCATTGGGTTTGCATTGGGAGAGATCACCAAGCACATTTGATTGTATCATACTTTGTTTTTCATTATTTACTAACCAAAATACCAAAAATATGTCAATGCATAGTTTGTTGCTTTTGTAGGTAGGGTGCATGCTCACCTATGCTCCATCAAAATCATATCTAGGGTTTAAGGCCATCAATAGAAGGAGCTCAATCAATAATTGGTTTACATTGGTTATAAGCATCATATATGGATCCCTATGATCTCCACATGTTATTTTGATCAAGAAATCATCAAGAGTTTGGAATTTGTTTGCCTTGGAAACCCTAATTCATTTGGGTATCTTGTGTGACTTCTTCAATAAGTTTATTCAAACATTTGATCAAACATTTCAAGGGATACTTCATACTACATCTTATTATGCATATATGATCCTCCATGAGTCCCAAAAGTCAGGAGAATGTCAAGCTAGCAAGATGGTTCATGGTGGTTGACCAGAGAAAGTCAACTGGTCAAAATTGGGGTTCCCTAGACCCTATCTCCTACAATGTTTGTCATATAAAAATTATTCCAAGATAAACGTTACTCAAAATGGAATTCCAAACAACTTTCATGTTGAAGTCAAGAGCTATTTTTGCTTGGAAAGTCATTTTTTATGGTGAAAGATTATAGGTCATTTTGTTTGAACCCTAGTTTGACGGTCAACTTCCCAAGACCATAACTTGCTCAATCTTTATGAGATGAAATCCATTCAAATTACATGATCAAATTAAAGTTGTCTAATTCAACTTTCATGCTTTTAGGATGTTAAAATTAAAATTTCAAATACATGTGCCAAGAGGAAACATTATAGGTCATTTTGGGCCAATACGATTGAATAAGTGATTTTCCTCAACTTCTAAAATGCATAACTGCTTCATGCCAAACCAAAATGAGGTCAAATTTGTGACCAAATTGAATAGGTTTGAAATGTATACAACTTTGATGAAGTAACATTTCTCATTTGAAGTCCATGGAAAAAGTTATTCAAGGTGGAAGAAGTGAACATTTGACTTGGGACTTCGAAAATTTTCAAATATGTTTGATTTACCAAACTTCCACCTCAAAATTCATCACTATCCAAGATTCAAATGAAAAAGTGTTTAACATGAAAGTTTTCCCCTTGATCTCACCTTTCTAAAAAATCCTAGATCATCTCATTTGGCCAAAGGATGAAGGACTTACGCATGGGTGCAACATAAAGACCCATTTGGATGATTTCCACTTCCACTTTTCATACACGATTGCATGGATTTGTAACATGATTTTAACATGACCCTCACTCATTTTTGGACCTGATTACATCACTTGATGGGCCTATCACACGCCCATGCAAGCATGCAAGGGAATTTCTCAAAATTTGCCAAATTTGGAAGTGTGTGGAAATGAATCTCCTTGGCTATAAATAAGACCCTCATTGCTCAGAATTAAGGACCTCATGCCCAAGCTTTGAACCTGCAATCCCAAACCCTCACCATTGAAGGATAATCTTGAAGGTTTTCTTTGAAAATCAAGTTTCAAATCTCCATCTATTTTGAGATTGAAACTCCAAGAGCCCATACCTTTTCTTGATCCTAATCACTTCCAACAAGTATCTGAAGCAAGACCAAGCATAATTGGAATCAAGATCGTGCCAATCTGAAGCTCTATTGAAGGTGAATTTTTAGAATTTTCTTCTCTTCGATTCTTCCTCAATTCTTCACCATTCTTTGTGATCTTTGGTTGTCTGAAGTCCTATCAATGTATGCAAGAAGATTGAGTTGCTTTGAGGTCAAATCGAAGTAACTCAGTTCATGATCCTCAAAATTCAAATCCCTGTATCTTTTTATATACTTGGAATTGGAGAAAATTGAGGCTTGATTCGTGCTCCTGAGCATTTTTCCTTAAAATTAGTGTATTAACTTTTCATTTTTCATAAGGTTTTTGTTGGACCAGTCTGGTGGTCCTCACCGGAGAAGATGACCGGGGCTAGGGCTCCGGTGGTGTGCTGGATCAATCCAAGCCATCTGATCCGTTTGAAATGTTTTAATCTCACGCGCCCAATCTGATTACCAAGCCTACAACGCATTGACTAAGGACTATCATGGATTGCGCGTGCTTGGCCATCACATCTGCCACCTCAATTAATGAGGGAGATCTGATGACCCTCCCTTTTTTTATTTTTTTATTTTTGTGTTTAATCTATTTATTTTGATTAATTCATATTAATTTCATTTTAATCCAAAAAATATGGGACTTTCGTCAAAAATCTTTAAAGATTTTCCTCTTTAATTTTCTGAATTAAAATTATTTTTTGGATTAATTTTGATATTTTTCATGAATTAATTGTTTTTGTGCATATTTTTAATTGTTTAAAAATACTTCTGACTTTTCAAAATTTGTGAAATTTTTTGTCTAAGGTCCTTTGACCTTATTTGACCTATGATAAATCTCTTGACCATTTATTTGGTGTTTTGAAGAGGTTTTAGATTTTGACCAAACCAAATTTAATTTAAATGCATTTTTAATTGATTAATTATGTAAAAATTATGTCGAGCCATTTTTATTGACTTGTGAAGTGTGACTATGTGTTTGGGCCTTGTTCAAGATTGTTTTGAGTTTTGTTGAGTTAAAATCATTGGATTTAGGGGACTGATGAAATGCACACTTCATCTTTTAAAATGAATGAATGATTTTAATTTGATAAAATTCCTCCCATGACCAATTTGTGTTCTCTCATTTCCCCTCCCTCTTCATCTTCAATCCTATTCTCTCCCATCCTTTCCGTTGACCAATGAAGTCTCAATATCCTAAGGCTAATTGGTTCAGCAATAACTTTGTGTTAGATGAACCAATACAAGTATGGATGAGATAGGTTCATCCTTTATTCTTTTTCTTTTTGTGTGTGATATGTTTTAGAAGTATGATTCATTATACCATATCTCTAACATGCACTAACACCAAAATTTTTATTGCCCGACCTTAGATAGTTGTGACTTCTACATAAGTCCAATTATGATTGCTTAACATAGAGCTAAATTTTGACCCAACGACATAACATTCTAGTAAGTGAGATTGTAAGTCTCCCCCCTTTCATGGCATTGTGTGGAAACTTGACATTTTTTCATTCCTTTGGAAGATGTCTTGGTTCAAGATCCATGCTTGTGAATAGAGGGTTGAGTGTTCTCCAAAGAATGACTTAATGAATTAAAAAGTAAAACATCACTAACATCTAATCAACTAACATTTGACTAACCTTTATTAATCTTGATTTTATTTCCAAGTCATTTACTTTATGCAATTTAAATTCAAGTCATTTACCATTTCATTTATCATTTACATATCATTTAACTTGTTTATGTTTATGTCATTTTCACTTTGCTCATTTGAGACATATATAGTGATTGTATATATATGTTTGTGTATTTTGTTTGTGTTTGTTGTCTCAGGACCTTAAAATACTTAATAAACAACAAAAACCCTAAAAAATGTTTGCGTGGACTGTTGAATTTGATTTGAGCTTTTGGACTTAAAATTAGCAACATTCCCTATGCAAAAGGACTTGGTCAATGCCAATTTTTCTGAGACTAAGTCATTGTCATTTGAGTTTTCATCTGATGCAAGTATTGGGATTTACATGAATTCATCTGCTACATGGTCTTGATGTAACTGTTACTTTGAACCTGTGTCTAATACCTTATTCTGAGCTAATCAAGGAGTATGTCATTTGATACATGAGAAAACAAAGAAGACTGTTAGCTATGAAGTTGCTTGCTTGGATGTGGTTATCTTCATTTGATGCCTTGCTCTTCATATTGTTATTTGCTTGTTGATATTGCTTGATTCAAAGTCCAAAGGGAAAGTGGGTTTTCTACATGACATTCTTGTCTGTTGGATTGCATCCCATTGGTCAGATCTTTTCAACTCTTAACTTTTAATTTTATGCTTAGGATTAGTCTCTTCATCTCCTCCAATTTCTTAAATTTCAAAATCTCTCCCCCTTTTCAAAAACTTTCTTTGCTTGTGATTTCAAACTTAGACTCTTTTGCAAATTAGAAACTTTGGCCTTACACCATTGAATTTTCAAACTCTTTTCTTAAGTCAAACTTGTAAATGAACTTAACCATATTTGGCCTAAAATTTCAAAAGACAAAAGAACTAACACTCATTCAAACTCTTTCGGACCTTTTTGCCTCTTTTAAACTTAAATTTTGATTAAAAGCAATCCACTCATTTTGAAATTGATACCACGAACTGCGAGGTTTTGATCCCTCATTTTTATGTTGGTACGTAGGCACAAGTCTGAAGGTCTTGTCAAACACAAAAATATAATCAATGAATTCTTTTCTCATCCCCACACTCTATTTTTCCCAAACATCTTTTATCCTTGGGGTTTGTTCATACTTTTCCCTTTTCCTTTGGAAACAATAAAAGTGCGGTGGCGACTATGGTTTTATTGACGTTAAGTTTATCCATAGCTTAATGGTCATGAATTTACCGCTACACTTCCCCTTTTAATTTTTGTTTTTATTATTTATTAGTTTCGGGTCATTTGTTGACACAACTAGGCGCTTGGCCCAGTGAGAGAGGGGGTTGATCCCCCTATAACACCAAGGTCAGGGGTTCAACCCCTAGCGTGTGCAAAATGTTTATTCTGTTTTGTTTCATTTTCATTTTATTTATTTTTACCCTATTTTATTTCCAACTTTGATTTATTTTTTAACCCACTTATTTTATTTATTATGAAAATATGTTCAACATAGACCCCTATTATTTTTGTCTGTAGTATTTAATTATGTCTTGTTTCAAGTCATTTGGATATTTTTTGTTGGACTTATGAGGTCTTAAACCTTAAGGCTAATGAAATCTAAACTTGTCATGATATTGATTTGATTAGGGTTGTTTGAATCTTCCATACTTCAAACCTACTAATGAATGATCAAATGATCATTCATGGTACTTTGAAGCATGGATAGGTTACCCCTACATCGATCAACTTGGGTCATTAGACATGTAGATGAAGCTTTGTTTATACATATGCTAACTTGTGATTTCATCTGATACATTGTCATTTCTTTTGGTTTATTACTAACCCACTAACCCTTTATACTTACTTGTTTATATTGTAGAATAACCCTTATTATTTTGGTCATATTATATATTGATCTTTATATCTTGTTTAACTTAATAACTTAATCAATCATTAAACTTTCAACCTTGAGTTTGCATAGTCTTCCTTTTGTCAATCTATTGATAGATGGATTTAGGGTAGCATAACTTTCATTGTTACAAATCTATTGCAAGTTGATCCTTTGATCATCTTCAATACTTTGCGTCAGTGATAAGTTATCCCCTGATGCGTTATATTTTCAATTCATTTACCTAAGGATAGATAATCCTCAATTGTTGGTTCATTGTTCATAATACTAACTTAACTTGACTTTACTAACTTTGATTACCATTAATCATTTGTTTTTATTGTTATCTTGTTATTTACTTTTAGGTAATTACTTTGTAATTTCAATTTAAGTACTCATCATCATCATATTCGTTGTACAAACTTATCATGCATATTTATTATTGTCATTTATCTTTATTGTTATCATACATTTTAAAAACAACAAAAACATGATAAATGATAAGACCAAAAACAATACATTCCCACTTAATCAACTTGGACTTAGAGGATCTCATCCTAGGACCTTTGCTTGGAGGCCTTTTCCATTACTCTTTGTGACACTTGGTTTTAAACTTTGGATTTCATCTGTAACTTGCATACCTATTGTAAGAAGGACATCATGGGACCACCTTAGGGGGCACATTTGTAAGACCATTATCCTAAGTTTAGCTTAGGTCACTTTTGCACACACAAGACTTTCTCTTGGGCTACCTTACAATGAGACTCTTTATTTTCTTGTTGGTTATTTTGCATACTTGTTACATTACATTAGACAATTTCATAATCAAATAAACAAACCCTTGATTCAACGTCAAATGGAATTTTCATAATCAAATTCAAAACACATTAAAACTACGATTCATATTGTGCACCACGAGCCTCAAGTGGTGGAGAATGAGTAAGAATGAAGCATTCCTACCTTTAGTCTGATTATTTTGGATGCAAGACGCTTGACTTGTTGTCTAGAATATTCACCTCCACCCTTAGAGTTTACTGCAATATAATCACAAACTCTTTTCATAAACCCTTATTCAAGGTAAAATCAACACAACCCATTAAACCTAATTTTTTGTGCCTTAGGGCACCATTCCGAAAACCCTTTTCTCAAAGGTAAAATCAATTAACACACAAACATTTTCTACTCCCAACTACGAAGCTCTGATACCTCATCCATGATGAGTGATACGTAGGCACAAGGGCCACAGTCCTTGGCGAGCACGGTAACAAAAAACTCTCAGAGTCCAATCTTTTTTACACACACTTTTGAAAACAAAACAATAAATGTGATAAATACCCGCATACATAAACAACCCAAATGGTTCCCATGGACGTAGGGTGTTAATACCTTCCCCTTGCGTAACCGAATTTCGAACCTAAATCTTGGTTGCGAGACCGATTACTTATCCCTTTTTACGCTTTCCCAGGCGCATCACTATTTTTCAAGGGTTTTATCGACTATTTCCCCTCGCCTCTCTAATAGAGGCATACAAATAAAATTTGGTGGCGACTCTTCTATTTTTGCCTCTCTTTGGCAATTCTTTAGTCTTTAGTCCCAGTTTCCTCGCTCAGAAAGATTCGGTAGCGACAACATCAGGTTGGGAACGTTTGCTTTCACTTGTTTTGTTTCGTTAGAGTTTACTATTTATGTTTTGCTGGAGATCCAAAGTTCTTGAGAGTTGAATATTACAACTCATTTTGCTTATGTTATGAAATTTGAAGTTTATGAGACTAAATATCATGAGTTGAAATGTTGTTTAATTATTTTAATAATGATTCTAATGCGATGATACCCTAAGTGAAGGTGAGCATGTGATGCAAGTTTTAAATATTCAGTTGTAACTCGTGTTACGGAGCAAACTATGTTTGATTTGTGAGTGAAACCCTAAGTGGTTTTGCATCTTGTTTTATTAAATTCTCTGATAAATTGAGTTGGGGTTTAAGGGTGTCACAACCCCTCATGCATGACACGTCTTCTAAAGTATAACCCTCACGTAGCAGGGGGTTTGCCTTTAAAGGAAAATGGATAACTATGTTTACTTCGTCCATAACTACATGTGCGAAGTCATACCTACGACCCCCTAAAATATAAGCGATCAACAAATCTCCTATTTAAGATGGAACAATTATCACTTCCTAGGGGTCCTCAAATTCTGGCCCGAGAGCATCTATAAATACCTCAACCCTAGGGTTAAGATGGAGAGATCGTAACATACATGATATACCCCCAAAAGCTATAAAGCTTCTCACTCTCACGTGAGCTTGCTCTCAAATCACCGCAAACACCATCGTGACGAAGAACTAAACCATAAAAAATACCTAAAGCTTCTAGCCACCCATACAAGCCTAGGGGTTCCACACATTCTGTACTTTTCACAAGTATAATGGCTTCCACTGTGAGCCCCCGGTAACCTGGGCCACACCTTCCATTATCATCATCACTCATATACTCACTAAAGTATCTACCCCTAGCTTTAATCGTCTAAAATCATGGTTTCTAAGAAGGCATAATCCCCCATATAAGAGGATACCATAGGTAGTAGTGATCCCAGTGCCATAACAAAAATGAATGCTGGCATGGACGAACTGCGCTGCTAGAATCAAAGTATGAATGGCAATGTCCACAACACCCAATAGAGCTAATAGGAGGTTACCCCCACATAGGATATGGAAGTGTTGGACCCCTAGCCACTTTTAGATGAAATATGGGAAACAATTGTTGCCAAAGGCTTCAAGCCTCCTTCTTTGCCGAAGTTTGACGGCCGCAACGACCCCTACGAGCATGCCGCCTCCATTAACACACAGATGGCCATTATCAGAGTGCCCGACTCTCTGAAACACAAGTTATTCTCTGGAGCTTTCAAAGATTAAGTCTTGTGATGGTACATGGGCCTACCCCGAGCTTACATCACCATCTATCAAGAGCTGATGAAAATACTCTTACACTAGTTTGCAGCCAATCGACACAGGAAGATGTCTATCAACAACCTGTTTAGAAATTGACAAGGCCTCTCAGAATTAGTGAGGAAATATATCGACCATTTTAATGAAGCCACCATAAGGGTTGCCACCCGAATCAAGAAATATTTGTGGGAACATTTCAGAATGGTCTTAAAGTGAGGCATTTCAATGAGCCTCTTGCCCAAAACCAACATCATCATTAGAGGAGGTGGTCACAAGGGCATAATTCTAGATAAAAGGCGAACATAGTAACACTGGGAAGAAGACCCGAGACATAAAAAAGCATGTTCCCAGTGTCGAAGGATCGCATGACTCTCGGATGAACAACTACGACTCGCCTATCAGAGACAAAGCTACATTCAAACGAGATGGAAATGATGTGGAGAGCTTTATGCCCCTAAACACTCGCCATGAATAGATCTGATGGGAGGTTCTCCACTTGTAGCATATCCTCGTGCCTCCAGAACCAAAGGTAGATGTTACGGGACTTGAACTTTGCAGATGGTGTAAGTTCCATAAAGTTAAATGACACCAAACAGAAGACTGCTATCTAATCAAGAAGAAAATTGAGTGATTGATCTAGGACGTACATCTTAAGAAGTATGTCAAAGGTGATTCCTCTCAAGGGTCAGACAGGTTCAACTCTAGCAAGAAGGACGACACATGAAGCCTCAGACCCAGAAAGGGAAAGGAGCCATCCAAAGAAGATGGAGAACATGTCGTATGCCATACGCTTAATACTATTTCATGAGGATTTTAATGAGACAGAGATACTAGCTCCGCTCGAAAAAGATACGTCTGATATGTATTAAACATAGAGGATCTTCCCAAAGGGATGAAAAAAGGTGAGACCTAGACGCCAGAGGTCAAGTTCGTTTTTTTAGAAAAGGATGCAAAAGGTGTCCGCCCCACAACGACGACCATATGGTCATCATCGTAAGGTGCGATGATTGGGAAATTAGAAGAGTTTTAATAGATCAAGGGAGATCTGCAGATATCCTTTACTAGGATTCATTTTAAAGGCTCCGCCTTTATCCAAAGTACCTAAAATCCTTCAAGGGGTCACTAGTTGGATTCTCTGGGGAGCAAGTACAAGTGAAATACTATATAACACTGGAGACCACCTATAAAGTCAGGGTACAGGCCAGACAAATCAAAGTCAAGTATCTAGTTATAGACTCCCCCTTCTCTTATAATATGATCACATGGTAACCAAATTTTAATCAATTGGGGGCCGCCTTGTCTATTTTGTATTTGTGCATGAAATACTTGTACTTTGACGGGTGGGTTGCTAGGAGACCAGAAAATCTCTAGGATATGTTATATGGAGAGTCTCAATCTTAAAAGAGTCCAAACTCTAGGTGTGAACATTAGGAAGGTTGGTTGGGAATCAAGCCATCGAAAAAGTCTGTCCTGGGCGAAGAGCCTCCCCCTCAGAAATGCGAAAAGATAGGAGACTGAAGCCTCGGAGAAAAGGCCCATAAGGCTTTTTCATTTTATCATTGTTTATTTATTTTACTGCTATTATTTGTGATCAAGCGAGTAGTACATCTCTTCCATTTTCATCGTGAGGGGCAAGGGTTATTAATGGGGCCTCTTATTTTTATTATTTCACATATTTGCATTGTTGTCTCCATCCTTTTTCTTTACAGAAACCTAAGGACACTAAAGGGAATCACCCTCAACTGCCATTAAAATGTTGGGTCCTCATAGAGAGATCCTTGTCGCCCTTTAAGGAAAAATAAAATGTTGGATCCCTACGAAGGATCCTTGCCGCCCTTTCAGGAGATCAAAATGTTGGATCCCTATGAAGGATCCTTTCCTCCCTTAGAGGTGAAATAAAATGTTACATCCTGACAGGGGATCCTTTCCGCCCTTAGAGGTGAAGTAAAATGTTGGATCCCTATGAGGGATCATTGTCGCCCTTTGAGGCGATCAAAAATATTGGGTCTCTACAAGGGATCCTTGATGCCTTTTGAGGTGATTAGGAATGTTGGATTCCTTTGAAGGATCCTTGGCACTCTTTGGGGCAATCTAATATATTGGATCCTCCTAGAAGGGTCCTCGTCACCCTTTAAGGCGGTCAAAAGATTTGGAGCGTCAACGAAGGGCCCTAGTAGAGCTCCAAATCAATTACGCAAATACCTCAAAGAATAGACAAAATAATGAAATACGCCTAAAAGGTGTAGTAGTACATGTTTATGTTGGACATGCAACTTCACACACAAGAGGGTGGGAGGGTGAATTGTGTCATAATTTAAAAACATTTTTAGAAAATATTTATAAGTAAGCAACCAAAAATAAATTGCGAAATTAAAGAGTCAAGGAAAGAGAGAAAAACACCAGGAATTATACAGATTCAGTAAAAAATGACTTATTCATGTTCCCAAGATTTGATCTTGAGAGTATCCAATAAATTTAAGAGCTTTTAGTAGATTAAACTATATAACCCCTTTATACAATAAAAATGAAGTTTATGGTTAACTTCCAACCAAACAACAAACACAGAGAGAAGCGACGAGTCTTCCTTCTAAACTATGGATCAAAGCGGCTAGTCTCCTTTCCACAAGAAACTTGAGCAGTTAGTCTTCAAGCTTCAAACCAAGATTTTATCACGGGCTAATCCTGAACCTGGGTGAGCTTTTAACACGGGCTTAACTCAAACCTTACCAAGCTTTTAATATCAGTCTAATCTTGAATCGAACCTTGGTTTTATACCCGACTAACAAGGAACCTGTGCGATTTTAACATTGTGATTTCTCAAACCTATGAAGACTTTTTCACAGGCTGAGTCTTCAAACCTAATTAGGTGACTTAACAAATAAATTCCCTGAAACCAATATTTTTATAGGATAAGCATTGAACCAAAAATAAACAATTTTTAAATGTATGAATTGTTCAACCAAGGTTAAAACAAAACTTCCTTAGTGAACTTACAAATCTACCATTCCAGAAGTACAACCCTCTCACTTGCAAAACGACTTTCTCGAAAGCGCTACAACTAAACTTTAGTGAGAGAAAGTAAAATAAATATTTTAGAGAGAGAGAGAGAGAGGAGTGAGCTATGAGATTCTCATGTTGGTGGATATGAAAATATGTGGGAATTGACCTCTATTTATAGGCTACAGGTTGGCACAAAAAAGGAAAAGTTTTGGGATCATTTATGACTTGCTAATCGATTGATAACATGCTCCAATCGATTGTTTCCCTCAAACTAATCGATTAATAAGTTAAAAGAGGTAAGAAAATATATATGGATGCTACTTATCATTAATATGATGTCCTACTCGCTTAAGACACATTTTTGAACTCTCCCAATCGATTGGGATAAGGTGTCAATCAATTGGCACATACAAGATTTTGTCTAAAGCTATTTTGATAGCTACCAACTTATCAGACATGATTTCAAAGTATTTTTGAAAGTATTTTCTTGAGAAAAATAAGGTTTAAAAAATGTTTTAGTGTGTGTGTGTGATTATCCACATACTTTACGAGAAAACCTTAATGCATTTATAATGTATATTCACTCAAACACATTTAGGCAGACTTTCACATACTTCAGCTTTTGTCAGATACTTCCATCTTGTAGACACTTGCTTGATCTTTATTTGAGATGAGACTTCAGTTATATTCCTTTTAGGTGTCATCATCAGAGAATCCAACTCATCAAGTTCTATTGATTTGATTGCATCTTTAACATATTTAATAGTTGTCATCATCAAAAACATGTTTAACTGCAAAACAATATTCCATATTCTCCCATTCTTTATGATGACAACACATCTCTCAGAAAAGGTGGTAAAAGAAATAACACGTATATTTTTGGAGTAATTAAACTTCCCATCAATTAAGTATAGAGTATGCTCTACTCCCTCTGAGAATATACTTCTATCCCCTTTTCAAAATAAAAAATAGATAAAGATGCATTACAATAATATATATATATATATATATATATATATATATATATATATATATATATATAATCCTTAGTTCCATTACACCACTTCCTATGGTTTCTTACAAAGACAAACGAAATCTTGTAACTCATCTCTAGATCCTTTCCGTCTTTAAATTAAACCCACCTTTAACGCATTTTCTTACCTAAACTATTGAATATTTTATTTTTTTTACACAAATCTATCTTCTCTTTTCCACCCAACACATGTTCTTTCTCCTCACTAAAACCGTTTCAAACTTGTTTTTTTTTTGTTTTTTTTTTTATTTTAATTTCTATTTTCCTAATCTTACTTAACACGTGTTCGTGTTCTTGTTCGGACACTCCTATGTAGTTTTAGTTATTTTTTCCAACACTCACAGTTAGGGTTTTGTAATAATGGATTACAACCGAGACGGCAACGTCGTTCAAATCATCACCGGCGGAGGCGGAGGCGGCACTGATAGCTGGTCGAGTGACCAAGCAGATTGGGCGACGGAAGATGAGTACCGATACTGGAACGGAAACGAAGCCGGCGAAACCACTCCGTCTTCGAACTCCAATTGCGAGAGACAACAGCGTTCGGGAAGCGAGCCGCCGAATAAGAAATCGAGAAGCAGTTCGCAAGACGGAGGAAATGGCGGCGGCGGCGGATCCAATCGAGCGAAAGCAATTGGGAAGATGTTTTTCAAGACGAAGCTCTGCTGCAAGTTTCGTGTGGGGACTTGTCCTTACATAACGAACTGTAATTTCGCTCACAGTGTTGAAGAGCTCCGTCGGCCGCCGGCGAATTGGCAGGAAATTGTGGCGGCACATGAGGAAGAGAGGAACGTGCTTGAGCAGCCGAGGGAGGAGTTTCAGATTCCGACGGTTGGGTCGAGTACTTTTGTAGGGGAGAGTATGAATAATAGGTCTTATAAGGGTAGGCATTGTAAGAAGTTTTATACCGAGGAAGGTTGTCCTTATGGAGATAGTTGCACGTTTCTTCATGACGAGCAATCCAAGAATCGCGAAAGTGTTGCTATAAGTTTAGGTCCTGGTGGTTATGGAGGTGGTGGTGGAGGTAGTACTGGTAGTGGTGGTGGTGGTGGTGGCGGTGGTGGTGGTGGTGGTAGTGCTAGTGGTGTTGTTGTTGTTGCGGCTGGTGCTGCAGCGGCTGGAAATGGAACAAATTTGAAGCCTTCGAATTGGAAAACTAGGATTTGCAATAAGTGGGAAATGACTGGGTATTGCCCCTTTGGTAACAAATGCCATTTTGCTCATGGTGCTACAGGTATGATTCATTTTGATGAATTTCTTATGTAGATAGATAGATAGATAGATTATAAAGGGTTGCTACTAGAATTGGAAAATTGTGAATAATTAGTACTTTGGAGTTGTGTCAATGTTTACTTACCATTTGAATACAATTTTTGGGTATTGATGTGAGATTGTTTTATCACTAAATTTACAACTTGAGTTGATTCTGTTATAATTTCCAAGTATTGTGCACTTTAGAGAGAGTTAACTTTCCTTAGTTGCGAATACTTTTCATATGCCTTGTGTGCTTCATTTTCTGAATAGATGAGAAAATAATAGTTTCATGAGTGATGGGTTAGATCTAGTATGTGTTGTCAAATGGTGCCTATAGCGGTGCTACCACCTCGATCATGTGGCAGAATTTTAACAAATCGCTATTGCTCCGCGATGTTATTTAGTACATAGTGTTGTCATGTCAAATAGCGTCCATAGCAGTGCTTTGCTGAATTCTAAAGGGTAGCTTTTGCCAAAATCGCTGTGAGTCACTAAGAATCTGCTAAATCTTACCATCAATCCAAACATGAATGTAAACATTACACTCGATTGATACATGAGTGATTTATTGGCTTAAATTGATTATCTATAAGAATGACTTATAAGCTATTTTTATTTTATATAAAATTGACTTTGATACTGTGACCGCAGAGTTACACAGATATGGAGGTGGGCTTATGGAAGGAGAAAGCAGAGACGGTGTTTCTGTTGTTGCGTCCGACTCAAAACAGGGAGTATCATCAAAAAATCAGGCTGATAATGTGGTTGCATCAACTCCACCTATAGGTCATTCAGATGTTTATCATATTGGAGTCCCTTCACAGAGGCCTTCCATTGTGAGTCAGCAGCCAGGACAGAGAGCTCATCATAAGTGGAAAGGTCCAGATAAAATCAGTAGGATATACGGCGATTGGATCGACGACTTTGACTAGAGGTATAATAACTTATATTCCCAATCTCGGAAACATGGAAAAATGGCTGATGATGAGGGTTTATCTATCACCATGTTGCTGAATAAGCTATGATTTCCATTCCCATCTTGTTATATTATCTAATGTCTTGTGATCCTTAGCTTCCAGAAGCACTTTGTTCAATTCACAGATGAATGTTCTGTGCACTTACAGCACTTGTAGCACTTTGTTCAATTCGCAGATGATTGTTCTGTGCACTTATGTTTGGTGAAAGAATTAATCTTTTCAAGTTTTTGTTTCGGAGTTTAGAATGTAACAAAGGCTTCCGTGTTTGCGCATTTGCGCATCAGACTGCGTCGCGCATAATTGTTCTTTGAATGGTATGAAAACACATTCTATTGTTTGGATTTGAGTATTATAGAATATAATGGAGAACTTTTTTGTATCTCAATCCATTTCCTTCATTCAATCTGGAGGTATGCAATGAAATGGAACTTATTGATTAAATAATTAAGCTTATGCCCCTATTTTTCATTTCACCATTTTCAACAGTTTATTCTTCTCTTTTTTATGTTTCTTCTGTACGAGTACTTGTTTTGCAGCTTCCTTTTTTTCTTCTAGTTCTTTCTTGCAGTTTCTCGTGAGTGGTTAATACAATTGAAAAGTTATAATGTTTTTCATTAATCGTACTTAATATTGTTTATTTTTTAATAATAGATAAAACTAAAATTAGAAAGCTATAATGTGTCCTATTTTTTTTTAACAATAGAAGGAAGATTTCCTTTTTATATCAAATCACTATGTACCATTCATTTTAAAATACATAAATAAAATCTAAATTTTCAAATTTTATTGGTGTTTTGGGTTGGTCAACTGTCCATAAAGACCGGCCATTTAGCATAGATTCATTTTCATTCAAAAGTTCATCCTAATTTAATAGAAAATCGTAAACTAAATCAAATCAAAATTGTAAAAAAACCGAATTTTGTTCATATGTGATAGAGTCATTTTTTAACAAAATCGATTTTCAAAATATACATGATTGATATGTATTTTGAAAATCAAACTAAACCAAACCTTATTATTACAATTCAAATTTCACTTACTTTACATTCAATTCAAAACTTCAAAGATATTATACCTCGAAGATATTATATCTTAGCCTTCCAAATATTCTCTTAGTCACAATTAGTTTTAGTTTCAACATTCTTAATTCTTTTATAGTAGTATAGCGAATTTTTTTATCTTCTTTGTCATGCACATCTCACATCTTCTCCTATAACATCTCTTCTCTTATGTTCTTTATTTTTTATCTTCTCATTTTTATATTATTGTTTTTTCTTTCAATTATATTTTTATCATACTTTTCTTCTCTAATCTCGCATATATAATATTCTTTCTTTTTTATCTTTTCTAATATCTTCTCTCCTCCATTTTTTTTTTATTATAATATTTTTTATATTATTTTATATTATTATGATATGTTTCTTATTCCAATTTTGTTTGATCTTATTTTTGTATATTATATGAAAAATTTGTCTAAATAGGATGAGTTTTGATATTATTTGGTAATGTATGAATAATTAAATACAAAGTTATCTTGTTCTCTGTAGGTGTAATGTATGATTCAATAATTTATTTTGTAAAAACTGAACCAATCGAACCAACTCAAACCACATTGATTTGGTTCAATTTTATTTTTAAAAATTAACCGAATCAAACCGGACCATATATTTTTTTTCTCTTACGATTCAGATGGTTTTTAAAATCAAAATCATTTAAATCGCACCACAATCACCTCTACTCACCACAACGACATACGCCATTCATTCTAATAAAGTCATTAGTCTTCCTCCTACGACTATTCACACTCCACGTCAAACAAGTTACAATATAAGTCAGATTATATATAATTTAACTGATACTTATAAAGTTTTACATTAATCTCATAGTATCTTTAGAGTGCTAATCTTTTCTTTTACCCTCTTCGAGTACCAGAGAATTATTGTCACTGCATGGGAAGCATTTTCACGGTGATCTTTATCAACATGTTAACTAGTCTCTATTTATATACATAATAGTGACACTAATATATTAACTATTCTCTATTTAAATAAAGAATAGAGACATTTAAATAAAAAATAGTTCTTTCTTAATTGCATCACCACCACTGTTTTTCTTTATAACTATGAGTAATAGTAATTTCTTTATGCTATTTCACTGAAGGACGGTTCAGAAGGTCGGTTCAGAGTCAACTTGTGATTAGAAAATTACAAGTGTGAACATTCTTCAAGATAATACTGAAATAGTTCTTTCCAGTGGCGCGGAATTGACCCCTCAGTTTTTTATTTTTTTTAATTCATATATATTAAATTATTAAAATATCCTTATTTTAAATTAAAATTACTTTTTATTTTTTCTTTTTCACTCAAAGTTAGATTAAAATAGAGATAAGATAAGGTAAAAAGCTCATACCTTTCCTTTCTTTTTCATATGGGTTTGCTACCGACACTGGAATCAGAACAGATTAAAGTGATCGGCATCTAACAGGTAAAAAACTTTATTCATTCTTCTTTTATAAAAAGTAACAAATTAAAGTGATTGTTTGATTTGTGTTTTTGAGATTTTTAGGGTTCTTCTTTCTTGATGTGTTAAAATAATCTATATGAGGTTTATTAAGTCAATTCATAACACTGTAATTTATAAATATAGTTATACACTGTAATAAGGTTTATTTAATCATTGTTGCTGCTAATTTCTAATAGTGAAGTTACCGGTATTTGAAAACGGATTAAAGTTGATTAATTAAGTTTATTAATTTTTTTCTCTTTTAATTTTTATGTTCTCTAAATTGATTTTCAGATCTGATATGATATTATAGGAAGAGTAAAGATGAATAATAGGAAAATTGATTCTTTTTTCAAAAGGAAAGCATGTGAAATTGAAAGAGAAGAGAGAGATGAAGAAATTATAATCCCGACATCCGAATCTGAAACAATTTTTGAGAATCCAACAATTGAAGAGCATCATGGTTTTGAAAATTCTTTGGAACGCGATCCTGGAAAGCGTCCTCCGATTTGGCAATATCCACCAAATCAAGTGGATGCAATACGAAGAGCTTATCTAAAATGGGGTCCATATCAATTTCATTTAGAAAACTATCCTTTGTCCGGTAACGGGATCATCCGAGAAGGTTTCAACATACTTGGTTTAGCATATTTCCATCATGGTTAGAATATTCACCATCTGAAGATGCCACATCTTGCTTACCATGTTACCTTTTTAGCAAAAAACTAAGTGGACGTCCCGGATCACTTGTCTTTATTTCTATGGATTTTAGAAATTCGAAGAAAGTTAGGAATGGAAAACATTATTCCTTTCTTAAACACATAGGGAAGGATCCTTGCTCACCACAGAACAATGCAATGAAAGCTTGTCAAGACTTGTTGAATCAAGATGATCATATTAGAGATGTTATTCAAGTGCAAAGTTCAAGTCAAAGAATGAATAATCGGTTACGACTCAAGACTTCAATTGACACTGTTCGTTGGTTAACACTACAAGCTTGTGCTTTTAGGGGTCACGACGAAAGTAGCAAATCAAGAAATCAAGGTAACTTTCTTGAGTTATTGAAACTTTTAGCATCCTACAATGATGAAGTTGCAAAAGTTGTGTTGGAAAATGCTCCACAAAATTGTAAGTATACTTCACATCAAATTCAAAAAGAGCTCTTGCAAATTCTTTCTAGTAGGGTGAAAAAGAGTATTCGTGAGGAAATTGGTGATTCCAAATTTTGTATCGTTGTTGATGAAGCTCGTGATGAGTCAAAAAAGGAACAAATGGCTCTTGTATTAAGATTTGTTGATAAAGTTGGTTTAATACAAGAGAGATTTTTTGATGTGGCACATGTTAAAGACACCACATCTTTAACTCTTAAGGAAGTCGTGATGAGTCAAAAAAGGAACAAATGGCTCTTGTATTAAGATTTGTTGATAAAGTTGGTTTAATACAAGAGAGATTTTTTGATGTCGCACATGTTAAAGACACCACATCTTTAACTCTTAAGGAAACAATATGTGATATACTTTCTCAACATAACCTTGATGTTTCTAACATTAGTGGCCAAGGGTATGATGCTGCTAGCAATATGAGAGGAGAATTGAATGGTTTACAAGCCCTCTTTATGAAGGACTGTCCTTATGCATACTATGTTCATTGTTTTGCTCATCGATTGCAACTTGCATTAGTTACATCATCAAGAGAAGTCAAACATGTTCATAAATTTTTTGAGAAGCTGATATTTGTTGTGAATGTTGTTTGTTCTTCTACAAAGCGTCATGATGAGTTACAAGCTGCCCAATTAGAAGAAATTGCTTATTTGTTAGAGATTGATGAGATTGTAACTGGTAAAGGTGCAAATCAAGTTGGTACATTGAAACGAGCTGGAGATACTCGTTGGGGATCACATTAAGATTCAATTTCTAGCTTGATAAACATGTATGAAGCAACTTGTTTAGTTTTAAAAAAAATTGCAAAAGATAGAGGGAAATATGCTACACGTGGGGATGCAGATAGTTGTTACAATTACTTGAAGGCATTTGATTTTATATTTATTTTGCACTTGATGAAAGAAATCATGGGAATAACAGATATGCTTTGTCAAGCCTTACAAAAAAAAAATCAAGATGTAGTTAATGCTATGAACTTGGTTCGTTCAACAAAACATCTTATTTAAGGTTTGAGAGAAAATGGTTAGGATATATTGTTTACTAAAGTGGTATCTTTTTGTGAAAAGCATGGTATTGAGATTCCTGATCTTAATGATGTTCATTCAACAACAAGATTTGGACGCTCCCGTCTTGAAGAGAATCAAGTCACAATTCAACATTACTTTAAAGTTGAAATCTTTTTCACTACCATTGACAAACAGTTACAAGAGTTGAATAGCAGATTCAGTGAGCAGGCAATGGATTTGTTAACTTTTTCTTGTTCTTTATCTCCTAAGGATGGATATAAAGCTTTTAGCATTGATACTATTTGTTCTTTAGTTGAAAAATATTATCCTATGGATTTTAGTGATCAAGAGAAGAATAATTTGCAATTTCAACTCCAACATTCTCTATTTGTTGCTCGTCAAGCATCAAACTTGAATAATTTATCAACTATTCAAGAACTATGTTCATGTTTGGTTGCATCTGGACAAGCTGAAACTTACTTCTTGATTGATAGACTACTTCGGCTTATCATGACTCTTCCCGTTTCTACGGCCACAACTGAGAGGTCTTTTTCAGTAATGAAAGTTATTAAGACTAAGTTGAGAAATAAGATGGATGATGAATTTCTTGGAGATAGCATGACAATATATATTGAAAGGGAGATTAGTGCAAGCATTAGTTCGGAGTCAATTATTGACGATTTCAAGTCACTCGAAACGCGTAAAGCATTACTTTAAGGTAGTTTTAAGTCATGTAATTTAAATTTTTAGTAATTAACTTTGTATTTATTTTAACTTTAATATTTTATTTAAAATACTATTTACATTTTATTTATAATCTTTATTTTACGTTAGCGGTCATCCCAAATTTTTTTATCTGGCTCCGCCACTGGTTCTTTCTCTAATGAGCGATAATCTTCCTATCCAGCAAGAATCACAATCTTCAACAACAAATCATTTGCATCAATCACCAGTTCCTCAACCTTTGCTCCAAGCTAGAACCATTGATCAAATCACTTGCTCAAAAAAATTCTCTTTCCTCCATCACATGTCTAGTTTCCTCCATTGCACGTTACTTTCCCTATGCCATACACCTCAGCTCCTTAACTTCATGTTCTAATTCCTTATCCATGAGACTTCTCCAAACACTCCCGTTCCTTATAGCAGGAACACAAATCTTGCTTAATATCTTCAACTTATTCGCGTGGAAGAGAGCTAGAAAAATATCCATGTTGAAATCGCCACACAAATCGAAGTCTTGTAATACATCTAATCCAAAGTAGATACGATGAATAACTCATCCCTTCTACGATGAGGAAAACTCACAAGCAATTTATGAAGAGCTAAATTTTCTAAATAAAAATATATATTTTCAGCCCTCACGAATGTCGTATTCAAGCAAGCTACGACAACCAAATACAACAAGAAGATAAAACCCTTGGAATTCCACCACGACGATCTTGTCCTTCGCAAATCCGACAACAACAGGAAGAATGTCATGGAAGGGAAACTAACACCCAATTAGGAAGGAGTGTACTGAGTCCAAACTAGCATGTGAAAAATAGCTTATACACTCGAGATGCTCCATTAAAAGGAAAAGAAACTTAAATATCATTTAATAGATGTCAAAAACAGAGGCCAATTTATAAAGCATCAAATCTACAAAATGAAAAACAATAAAGAGCTAAAACTCAGGCGCCACGGGGACAATCTTAATGTCCACGATTCTCTGGTCGTACTTGAACCTCTCCCTCAAAATTTTGGCTTCAAGGTATATACGCTATATCTGCCCCTGACTCTTTGTCAAAATATTTTTGGATATTGACTAGATTATCATTAAGAAGTTCACTTAGATTCTTATCTACAAGTGTCTTTTTTAACTCTGCCATAGTTAAAGCAATCTCTTTGCAGACCAAATCCTCTTTGATTGTGGTCTCCTTGTTAGTAAAAGCATGAAGGGCATGTTTGAGGGCATTCTTCTTAGAAGTCAAAGCTTCCTTGAGGGAAACCTCTATATCACTAATAGATTTGCACTAAATGACCACAATCTTATCAAGTGAGTCCATATTCTGCTTTAACTTTGAATGGGACCCAAATATATTTACATCTTCATCTAGTTTGTGTTAGTGTAAACTCTAGAGGCCAATAATTTTATTTAAATTGTTGCTTGTATCAAAGTATCTATTAATAATAAGACATTTCTTTATTATGTTTGTTTTTTCGAAGTAATAAAACTCCTAGAATGGCTAATCAGTTTGATAAAGCATTAAGTGCGACTTAATCGTGAGACCCTATTAAACATATGTACACCATTATTAAAGTATATGTAGTTGAACTTTATTGTGAAATGTGATAACATTAAAGTATTGAGACTATTAAATGAATATATTAATGATCATATCTCACATATCATGGATAAAGAGTTATCAAGTATTCACATAGGTATATATATTAGGAACAATATTTCTATTGTCTTGACCAACCATAAGAATACTACATAGACTGTTATGCAAGTGTCATAAGTTATTCTCAATGTGATAATGTTGTATACCACATTTTGACCTAAAACTGCTATAGAGTCTAGATGTGAAGCTGAGTACTTTATTGTCGTTCAAATTTTGTACATAATAACATAACTATAAAGATACTCGATGGATACTCCAAAAATCATGTTAAGGGACATGAATGATCTAGATGGAATTTTTCATCATGCACAACATGATAAATGTCTAAGGTCCCAATATTGAATTGGACAAGGATGACATATTTGATGCATTGTGTTTAATATAGACATGAGATCAAAAGGGTAATTGTATACATAAACATTATCATATAAATGTTTCATCATATTATTTGTAACTAAGGTAGAAGTGATGTGTTGCTAGATACTATTCACAATTTATTATATTAAATGTGTGATTTAGTATAACTGTCAATGTCATGAGATTCTATAGGGTTATACACATAAGGACAAATTGATGAGAGATAAAATGAAGAGGTGAAGTTTATTCGATTGTGAGGTCTTGCATGCACTAGCGTTAAATAGAGAAATGTGATACATCATAAGGTATGGCGTACTTAAGTGAAATATGGAACAATGTAACATACATTGCACTTAAGTAGAATATAGAACACCGTAAGGTACAAAGGAATTAAGTGGAATATGGTACACCGTAAGGTATGATGTGGTTAAGTGGTATTGTTCAGCTTGCAATCCACATAAGTGGTTCTATAAATAAAACCATTGTGCTGAAGTATTTACACATGAAAAAAATCGGTTTGCAAAAATCTATCCATATTCTCTCATTCTCTCTCTCTCTCTCTCTCTCTCTCTCTCTCAAAGTCTCCATTTAGAACAACTAGAACTAAGATTGAAAATACTATGTTCATGGGGATATAATAGAGGTGTTATTGTTTCTTCAACGCTCGTTATCGTTCTCTAGATTCTGCATTAGCGGTTAATCTCCACAAGAGATAACCATTGTATCATTGATCATGTTCATTCTTAAGGATCAAATTAAGGGATTTTTTTTACACTGCTTGTTTTAATCACATTTTCCCATCAATTTGGCCCCGGTCAAAACTCTTGGTTAGGTTTATTAGCCACCTTAGGATATTGATTCAATTTCACCTCTCTCTCTAGGGCCTTGGTCAGGTCATCAAACATTCACATTCTATGAATTGAAGATCTTCAACCACTTCTTCAACACGCCACTCTTATCACAAATCCTCATAGATGCTAAGATAAATAGAGTATCTCTCAACAACAGGGTTTTGATAATCCTTCACGGTCCTAGGGGAATGGGTGACAAAGACGACTAGAAACTTGAAGGAGAACGAGTAAGCATAAGTAGTTTTTGTGGGGAGAGTACGAAAATCGTTATTTCTGAGCACCAACCTTTCTTGTGTATGATTCTTCTTATCATGACCTATTGCCATATATTTCTTCTTCATTTTCTTGGAGTTAATATCTCTGTGTTTCATTACAGAGGTACCTTTAGTGGGTGGGAGAACCCCTTTTAACTTAGTAACCTTTGCAGGGAGAACCCATTCCCTCATATTTGCAAATTTTTCCTCCATGATGTCTATTTTTCCTTCATGACATCATTGATGTCCATGAAATATTTTACGAAGTCCTCAAACGATGAAGCCAAAATGACAATCGGGGAATGATGGCCTTTCCCCCCTTTCATCTTCATCATTATCCTAGCCAATATACTCATAGCATTTACAAAAGAAACAAAACATAAGAATACAAAAATAATGACACCTTAATAGGAAAATAGTAAAATGACAAGGGAGGACAACAAAATCACTCCTCACCAAAGATTTCTTTTCTCAGCGCTTCAGTAGCCAGTTCAATCAATAAACGAGTTTCAATTTATTTAAGTTTCTTTTTTTGGGGGGCACCACCCTCTGGGTCAACATCCTCATCACACTTAAATTCATATAGAAACTCTACAAGTCTCTTATTTAATCTCAATTTCTCAACAGAGAGGTCTACTTCCTTGTATATGTATGTTCTAGAAACGTTTGTAAAATGACTCTAAGACCACCAACTTGGAGCACTTCTACTCACATTTTGACTGGTCAGTAAAGCATCCAATTTCCTCTTCACTGCTCATCCGCGCCTTGAAGGGATATTTAGAGACAACAACCTCCAAGCTATCTCCATGTCTTTTTAAGTCACGTTATTTATCCCCCTCACCCTCAAATGCCCCTTTTGGGATATCATAGAGTGTTTCATGTGTGTTATTATTGAGGGGCACACCAAAGAAGAATTTATCATTAAAATTATTAAAAGAATCCATGTACACTTCAAAAAATGTAAGACCCTAATTTAAGGAGACCAATCCTCGAGGGTGGCAAGGGTGTAAGCTAACTTCCTTAGAACATGGACCAATTGGAAGAACATGGCCATCGTACGAGAGTTCTTCTTGTACTCACACTAGCACGAGAAAGATTTTACATATGCCTAACTTACCATATTCAATTAAGAATTGGAAATCTCCAGATGGTTAAGAACCTCAATCTCGAAATCATTAAAAGGTGGGGTAACTCACATCCAAGAAAACACAAATTCATATGTATGGAGGCCATATACCTCAAATTGACTACATATTCAGATGTCATTATCGGGGACAATCACCTTCCAAACTAAGGACAACCCCATATCCCGACACATAATGTCTAACTTGACCTCAAAGTTATAGAAGGACCGAGTACCCAATATTTCATCGTCGTCCCACAAAGTATCTTCAATATTGGTGGGAAACTCCAAATTCATTAAAGACACATTTTTCATCATAGTTCCGTTATTGTCCAAAGATAAAAACATGATGACCTTGAGTCATACACTTGGCAAGTTCCTCCAACCACCATTTCACTTCCTCAACACTAAATTTATGTTTGAATTGAAACTCCAGACCCCTAACAAACATTTTCATATTAGGTTCATTCATGATAATTTTAACATCAATGACAGTAGAGTTAGTTAGTTTAACTTCCCCAAAACTAAATTCCTAACCTGTTTTATATCAATACAAGTAAGATAAGGCTCCCTATCACCAAGATTGACTACTATTGGTTCATTTCTAGAAATATTGTCACTAATTTCTATAAAGGGAGTTTCTACGTTTAGGTTTCTTGGGCTCTCCATGTGCCAACGCAGATGAAAACTCAAAATGAAAAAGGAGAAGAAGCATAAACCTTATGTTGATGAAGCTGACTTTGAGAAAGCAAATAAATAAAAAAATTGATTAAATAAAGCAACCTCAATTCAGGAATCTCCAATAATGAAGAAAAAACAAACAAAGCTACTTTGAAAATCCTTGAACCAAGAAGAATGCGAAAAGTGAAAATGAAATGAAGGTCCCCACTTTATACATAACTTAAGCATAATGATGAACGACCTTAATCCATTTAAAGCTATAAGGTTCCATCCAATGACTCAGATGACAACTCGATTCAATAATTGCACTCAAATGAACTCAAGTGGGTCTATGCGCGTCATCTCCTTCCTCTATGCCCATGGGACACATGGGGGCTGGCGTTGTAGAAACGTTTCATCTTCACGAAGTGCATTTATTGTGCAGGTTCTCCATGCCAACTACTCCCACATAACACATTCTCAACGGGAAAAGTTACCATAATTCAGATTCTTGGGTCAATGTCACTTATTTCTACATCAATAATTCTCGCTTCATAGATGATAGCAAGGACTTGTAAGGAAACTATTCTAGGCTGGCTAATAGCCCATAAATATTTTGTTATCCCTATGAGCTAAATTTTCCTTAGAAACTTACCATATCGCCACATAAGTAGATCCCTGCACCAGAACGCCACATATGAGTACACACATCCTTTCATTAGAGTCGCCCATTTTCATTCAAATGTCACCCGCACTCCGCGTCAAACAACCAGGAGACAATTACAACAACTTCTCTTATATAAGTGTATTCATGAGTCACACTCAAGTACAATTTGACTCATATATACTTTCAAATTTTCACCCTAATCTCATACTGACTTGAATGTCAAAGTAGTAACTTTTTATCATGTACCATCTCTAGTCACCGAAAAACCATTGTTGTTGCACCATAAACATCCTTATGTTGATCTTCATCAACGTATCAACTATTATAAAAAATATATTATTTTTATTCTTCTTGGCTTCGGTTGTGAACATGGTTGAAATGATAAG
Source organism: Lathyrus oleraceus (assembly GCF_024323335.1). Lineage (NCBI taxonomy): Eukaryota > Viridiplantae > Streptophyta > Magnoliopsida > Fabales > Fabaceae > Lathyrus > Lathyrus oleraceus. Next base: position 268,059,704 of record NC_066582.1, on the reverse strand, counting down.
AAACAATTTTTAAAAATAAAATAAAATTATTTCAAATGTTAAATAATTTTTTTGTATGGTCAAATAGGAGAGTGAGGTGTACATAAAAAATTATCCATGTATCCATCAAAAATTTGAAATTAAAAAAATTAAAAAAATTAAAATGATTCTATATGTTAAATGATTCTTTTGTATGGTCAAATAGGTGTATGAGATGTACATAAAAAAATTATCCATGTATTTATTATAACTTTAATAATATTAATTGCTTATTCATGCTCTACATACACTCTCAATAGTGTTCGGACATAAGTCCTTTTCCTTCTCACAACGACTCGCTCAAAACCAACATTTCTAATGAACCAAGGGCTATAAATCACTCTCCACATTACTGTCTCATATTAACCCATCATCTAATACTCAAACACCACCTTCATTCTCTCTCCCTTAAAATCCTCTCTAAAAATGAAGAGAGAAAAGTAATCACCACTTTACTAACTTTCATTCACACCACTTTTGTTCACAAACTTCTCTCATCCATGCAAACAAGAAAGTGTGGAAGGTCCGGAATAACCCATCCTCGCTGTCCCGACAATGTCTTCATTGGAACATGATTACGAAATCCCGCCGACTCCAACATACAGGACCCCACCGACACTAGTAGCTTTCACCTTCACCATCCTCATATTAGTCTTTGTGGCTTTGAGCATTGTGTATCTTTGTAAGTATTGTTTTCAAGGCCTTTTCCACACCTGGGCCTTACAACGCACAACCTCCAGTTCTCTCGTTCGTCTCTCGCCTGAGAGATCACCGCCTCGAGGACTCGACAATACCCTTTTAGATAAATTCCCTACTTTTGTTTACTCCTCCGTGAAAGATCTGCGCGAGGAAAAGAGTTGCAGCTTGGAATGTGCCATTTGTTTGCTAGAGTTTGAGGATGATAGCATGCTTCGTCATTTAACTATTTGTTGTCATGTTTTCCATCAAGAATGTATTGACCTATGGCTTGAATCTCACAAGACATGTCCCGTTTGTCGAACTGATCTTGATTTACATCCAAACCAAACGGCGAAACAAGGGGACAATGACAACGACAACGACAATAACAACAACAACAACGTTGATACAGACGAGGGTATGATGCAGTTACCATGCGATGCTATACGTATTGATGTTGGAGAAGAGGAAAAAGACATTGTTGGTGAGATCATTGGAGCTCAAATAAATGCCAATGGCCAACATGATTGTGAGAACACGAGCATGCCACGAGGAGAAGAACCTAGGTTTTCAAAGTCACATTCAACGGGGCACTCTATAGTAATGATTAGAGGTGAAGAGAAAGATAATGCGAAATATACTTTGAGATTGCCTGAGCATGTTATAAGGGGAGGGCACAGCAGCTCTAAGAGTTGTACAACTTACAATGAAATGACATTGAGAGAGCCTACACCTTGTAGTAACTGTGGTTTTGTTAAACCAGTAGCTGCCTCCTCGTCACTTGCTCATGCTCAAGACCATTAAAGCATGCTTTTTATCATTCAAGATCATTTTTTCTTCATTTAATGTTTAAATTTTACTTCTATAGGTTGAGACTTTAGATATAGACTCATAGAAGATAGAGGTACCAAGCTTTTTATTGGTGTAAGCAATTAGTTACATGTGGTTACTTAGTTTCTTAATCAAGTTTACCATTCAAGAGTTTTAAACTAAAAAAAAAATACATAAAACAATTTGATTGATTGAATGTCTTGAATAATTTATGCAATATGATATTCATAAAAGAAACCTATCATATTTATGCGGGTAATTTATATGTGCTCTCTATTTTGGAATACATGACATCCCATGTTCTTCCTGCAGTCTTATGTTTTTCACCATGTTGTTGTAATTAATATAATTAATTATCATGGTGTGTTTTAAAATAGTAAGAAAATATGCAAGGGAAAATTATTTTTTGAAATCAGAAATAGGAAATATTTTTTGAAGTGTTGCAGGATTCAAAATAGTATAACTTTTAAAATTCTTTAACCTTTGAAATAGGAATGATAATGGGAATTGGGAGGAGAAGTTGAGGGAGAGATAGAGAGAGGTTTAAATGGGAAAATGGGTATGGAATCTCCGCTTAAGGTTCGAAGACGAATGGTATTGGTAGTGGTGATACTAATACGTGTTGTCGAATGCTAACATAATATAATACTCCACCTAACCAAAGGTAAAGTAAGTGAATTACCGTCACTATGCCTATGTTTCTTTTTTAATGAAAATAATTGATTTTGAGTAAATAAATTTATAAAATTGATTTGATTAAAAGTTATTTGAAATAAAATAATTTATATTTGAATATTTTTATTCGAAATTGAGTTGAATGGTAAATTATTTTTATATTAAAAAACTTTAAATTTTGATTTTAAAGATATTTTTTCGGTTTCTTTTTTTTCACCATAAGTAGTTAATTAGATCAATTAATTTGGTTTGAGAATTAATTCTAGCATCAAGTGATTTCAGTGTTTCGATTGTACTTCTAGTGATTTCAAATTTTAATATGATTTCAAATTTTAAAGGTTAAAGAATGTGAGATATTGGATCAAACTCTAGTATAGTCGAATGGTAGCTTCTTGGTTCGACAATTCGACATGACTTTAGCATGTCGTCGAAGTCTGTTCACATGCTGTAGTCGAAGTATGTTATGATTGTTAGCATGTCGAATTTGGCCTATTTATAACGTTCAATTGTTTAAGTTAGCTTATTCTCTAAGTTAGCTTGTGTAATGGACATGTGTGTAAAATCCCATTAGTTTAATGTGTTAGTTTTTTATAAATAGAATACTAGTCTCTCATTATTGCATAACGCAAATCCTAATTAGGGTGAGAGCGGTTATTTGTTATTCTGTAACACTTGTAATCTTGTTTTAAAGAGAAAGTAAAGAATAACAGTTTATAACCAATTCCATTGTGTTCTTCTTGCTTCCCTCTTTTCTATCTTTGTGAGTTTCTTGCCGATCAAAAAATTGACTATACTTTGTTATTCCGGTATCGTTTTCACAACACGAAATAGTGCAACGTTTGAAATGTGTTGTTGTAGGCGAAATAGTGTAACATTTAGCAAAAGTGTGCTTAAAGTGTATGTTTCATCAAGGGTCACAACCTTATGAAACAACACCAGTTTGACCTATAAATTGAGCATTTCTGATTTAGAAAATACAATAGAAAAGTCTATCCTCTTCACATAAAATTTCTGATTTCACCATCCCTACATTTGAGTTTTCATCGATCTTATGCAAATTTGAGTATATGCTGAATTATCTTGGATATTCCTGCACGCAAACTCTAAAACAATTTGAGAGTGCCTGAAATATTATAACGAAAGTGACCTCTAATAAATTCTTATTAATTCGATTGAACTTAGTATATGAGGGATATTATCAAAGACACTCTCATTATGATGGTTTCATAGTTATGGGGAAGATATACGACATTGAATAATTTCCAATAGAATTGATCGATCTACTTTGGGGTTCAAGTAATATTGGATATAAGTGGGTGTTTAGAAGGAAATATTTAATGATGGTATAATAAATATCTACAAGTTTAGATTAATAATCAGGGGTTTTAGACACACAAAAAAGGTGTTTATTATTTCAACACATGCATCGGTAGCAAGGATAAAGACAATTAAAGTATTGTTTGCTTTAGTTTCTTTTCAGGACTTTATATTTCATCAAATGGATGTCAAAACCACATTCTAAAATGGAGATCTTGATGAGGAGATTTACATGGAGCAACCATAAGTTTATGTGCTTCTTGACAATGAACAAAAGGTGTGGAAGTTTGTCAAATCCTTGCATGGATTAAAAAGCAAGCACTGGAACAATGACACCAAAAGTTTGACTTTGTCATTGCAAGATTCACCAATTATACTGGGATTTATATCGGAATGATCTCAAACCTATTGTGTTTTTACACCAAACTAAACTTAGAAATTAAGAGAGATTTTACATCAAGCTGATCCTGAACTGATAGAGCTTTTAACTTGACTGAGATCAAGAACCGTTGTGGAGATTTTTACTGGAGAATTTTCACGAACAAAAAGAAGGCTTTTTCTTCAATGGCAGAGCTCACGAACCAAACATAGACTAAGACATATCCCAAAATGCAAACAAACACTTTTTAAATGGTTTACCTCCCAACCAAATCAACAACTTCCCAAGGAATAATTATTTACTAAAGAGAAAAATCTACCATTGGTAAATTTACATTTTTGCCCTCATCCAAAACAATATTTTTCACTACACTCAAGCACACTCTCAAAGCACTATAGCTAAAATATGTGAGAAAATATGAAAGATTTAGAAAGACGATGAGAGAAATTAAAAATGAGGTTTTTCACATTTTCTGGATGTGAAAAAGTGATAGAGAAACTCTCTATTTATACGCCAAGGCGTGGTATAATTTGGGAAACAATCAAAGGGCCAAAAGAATGCTCTAATCGATTAGGCAATTCAAATAATCAATTTTTGTGGCCCAAATTAAAAGGTTTTGATACATAGCTGTTACCAATCAATAAGAGACCGTCTTAATTGATTATAGACTCGATCATGCATCATCTAATGGATTAGGCAGATGATCTGGTCGATTAGATAGTTTGAAATTTTTTCCTAATCAACAATTTTTTGGTGTTTTTAATTAAAAAAATGAGAGTCTTATCAATAATTCCAGTGTGTGTGTGCGTATGAGCGGGCGTGTTCGAGCGTGCACGAGGAAATACGGGTGTGCACCCGCATGTGTGTGTATGTATGTGTGTGTGTGTGTATGAGAGAGAGAGAGAGAGAGAGAGAGAGAGAGAGAGAGAGAGAGAGAGAGAGAGATTTATCCATAATGTTTCCAAAAATTCTCTTGTGTCTTTATGATACACTAATCACTCAAACATACATGATCAATTGAGCTTTCTCACTTCTTATCTTTCACACTCTGAAGCTTCAGTTTTTGACATCATTATCTTTGATTTTAGCCTTACATAAGAGCCTTGACTCTTCTTGATGAGACTTGGGATATCTCCATGTTGAATACCATCATTTGAGAGTTTGAAAGGTTTAAACCTCTGGTGCTCATAAACCCTTAAGTCTTCACTTGAGAGTTAATGGACTAAATTGTTAACTTTAGACATATGTTTATCTTGATTCAGGAGGATAGCTTGATCAACCATCTTATGCCTCTTTGACCGCTTAAGCTATCTTCAGCAGTTTCTTGACTTCAAGTGTTGTCATCATCAAAACTAAGTATCTACTAGTTGACTTGCACCCTTGCTATCAATAAGCTTTACAATTAAGAGAATTGTGTGAGGTGTCTTTATAAAATAAAGTGACTATTAGGTTAAATTTGAAATTCAAAATGAGATGGAAAACCACTGACTAATGATGACTCCAACCCACAATAACATTGGATTCTTCTCCTCTTAGAATAAGAGAAGTTACTTGAGATTAACACTGACTTAGGAGAATTTGCACTGGAGACAAAAGGGGTATAAAAATGAGGTGGTAGAGGGGTGTTGGATAGAATAAGTAGCATATTTGCAGCTCAATTTTTTTTAATGATCAAAACACAAGAAAGAAGAAGATATAAGCATCTTTGATCCATTTTTAGAGGATTAGAATCCTTGTATGGATTAAAAATCAAGCACTAAAACAATGACATAAAATGTTTGACTTTATCATTTTAAGATTCACCAATTATACAGGGATTTATACCAGGATGATCTCAAACCTATTGTGTTTTAAAACCAGGCTAAACTCAAAAACCAAGAGAGATTTTACACCAAGTTGATCTCGAACTGATAGCGCTTTTAACTTGGATGAGATCAAGAACCATTGTAGAGATTTTTACTAGAGAATTTTCACGAACAAAAAGAAGGATTTTTCTTCAATGATAGAGCTCACAAACCAAACATAGACTAAGACATATCCCAAAATACAAATAAGTAATTTTTAAATGGTTTACCTCCCAACCAAAATAACAACTTCCCAAGGAAAAATTATTTACTAAAGAGAAAAATACACTTTTGGTAAATTTACATTTTTTCCCTCACCCAAAACAATATTCTTCATCAGACTCAAGCACACTCTCAAAGTACTATAACTAAAATATGTGAGAAAATATGAAAGATTTAGAGAGGCGATGAGAGAAATTAAAAATGAGTTTTTTCCTATTTTCTGAATGTGAAAAAGTGATAGAGAAACTCTCTATGTATAGGCCAAGGCGTGGTATAAGTTTGGAAATAATCCAAGGGCCAAATGAATGCTCTAATCGATTAGGATGGTCGATTAGGAAATTCAAATAATCGATTGTTATGGCCCAAAATAGAAGGTTTTGATATAGAGTTATTACCAATCATTAAGAGACCATCTTAATCAATTATAGACTCGATTAAGCATCATCAAATGGATTAGGCAAATGGTCTGATCGATTAGATAATTTGAATTTTTTTCCTAATCAACATTTTTTGGTGTTTTTAACTAAAAAATGAGAGTCTTATCAATTATTTCAATGTGTGTATGTGTGTGTGTGTGTGCGCTTATGTACAACCGTGTGTGTGGGCAGGCGTGTGGGCGGGTATGCTGGCGTGTGTGTGTATGCGTGCGTATATGTGTGTGTGGGTAAGAGAGAGAGAGAGAGAGAGAGAGAGAGAGAGAGAGAGAGAGAGAGAGAGAGAGAGAGAGAGAGAGAGAGAGAGAGAGAGAGAGAGAGAAAGATTTATTCATAATGCTTTTGTAAATGCTCTTGTGTCTTTATAATACACTAATTACTCAAACTGACACGATCAATTGAGCTTTCTTACTTATTTTCTCTAACACTCTAAAGCTTTAATTCTTGACATAATTATCTGTGATTTTAGACTTACAAAAGAGCCTTGAGTCTTCTTTATGAGACTTGGGATATCTCCATGTTGAATACCATCATTTGAGAGTTTGAAAGGTTTAATCCCCCAGTGATCGTAAACCCTTAAGTCTTCACTTGAGAGTCAATGGGCTACATTGTTCACTTTAAACATATGTTTATCTTGATTTGGGAGGATAGCTTGATCAATCATCTTATGCCTCTTTGATCGCTTAAGCTATCTTCAGTAGTTTCTTGACTTTAAGTGTTATCATCATCAAAACTAAGTAGTTACTAGTTGATTTTCACCCTTGCTATCAATAAGCTTTACCATCAAAAGAATTATGTGAGGTGGTTTTATAAAATAAAGTGACTATTAGGCTAAATTTGAAATTCAAAATATGAGAGGGAAAATCAGAGACTAATGGTGAGTCCAACCCATAATAACATGGACCCTTCTCATCTTAGAATGAGAGAAGTTACTCGAGATTGACACTGACTCAGAAGCATTTGCACTGGAGACAAAAGGGGTATAAGAATGAGGTAGAAGAGGGGTGTTAGATGGAATAGGCAGCAGATTTACAGCTCAATCTTTTTAAAGAACAAAACACAAGAAAGAAGAAGATATAAGCATCTTTGATCCATTTTTAGAGGCTTAGAACCTTATTTCATGAAAAATTATAATATTAATCTATTTTTGTTCAATAAAGAATGACATGACAACTAAATTAATCCAATTGAAATATTACACATTATCGTGATCTTGTCATGACTTATAAAAATTGTTATATCAACATTTTTTTCCTAAAATGGGGATGAAAGATCAAAATGGTTTAAAAACAAAAAAAAAGAATATTTTTGTAAATAAAACATAATAGGAAAACAAAACTATAACTTAGTCAAGGGTTAATATGTCTTTTCCTTCTGTCATATATGCGATTTTCAATTTTCCCCTTTATAAAAAAAATTAAATTCCAACTCTACCATATGAATATTTCGTTCCTTTAGACATTTAACTAATATTAGTTAGTCCTAGTGTATATGTGTCTTGCTGAATGGATTTTTTTTGTTGTTTTGCTAAAAAATATATTACATGTGGGATAAGTAATGCCACTTCACAATTTTATTATTGTATTATTTAAACAATCTAAATAAAAACTGATATTTCATTTTATTCACCACTTCATCTTTGTCGAAAACATATTGTTCCTTCTTCCTATATCAAAGCGTCTTTTCACCTTCATCTTCATACATTTCATATCTCACTCAAGTGTCTTATTCACTCTTTTTTATTCTGGATTGTAGCTATTTGAATCTTTTTTTAGGGTTTACATATGGGAGGAAATATGAATTGGTCAATTGAGAATTCGTCTGAAAGAGAATTACCTTAATGTGGTTGTAACCTAGCCATGAATATGTGGGTTACAAATACCCATGAGAATCCTAAGATAAATTTTGGAGATGTAGAATTTTTGAGGTGTGTATAAAATTGTTACCGTGTATTCTAAATATTATTCTTCCCTAAACTCTTGATGCATAATTTATTGTTAATTGCAGTCGTATATAAGTTGTGAGTTATTTACCTAGGATGATGAACTATATGAAATGACATGGAAATCTCGATATCAGGAACTTCCCAAAAGTATGGATATGGAGTCTAACAATTGTGAAGCTATATTTAATTATTTGAGAGAGTCTGGAAAGGGGTTTGGAAAGAAACCTAGAAAAGAATATGACAAATATTTAAGCTCAAAGAAGGTTAAAAAATAGAAGCTGCTACAATATGGAAAGAAAACATCTTTTGGTTGATGGTTGCCCTTATTATGTCTTGGTTGTTTTTTGCTATTGTTTATAAAATTTTGGGTTAGAATCAAAATTTGAATGTACTATTTGTGTAGAATCTCTAAATTTCAATGTAGTTTTGGTTTGGGACCATTTAAATTTTATGTAATGTTAATGCTTTGGTTGAATGAACGATTGAGATTAAGTTATGATTTAGTTCCATCATTGTAATAATATGTAATTCATAATCTCTGTGATATAAATGTACAATTGTTGAGAGTGCAACTATCATAATATCATTACAAAAAGTACATAATTTGCAACTGTCAAAAGCAGATCAAACTGTTATTGCAAAAGCACATAAAGGGCAACTGTCAAAAGCAGATCATAATGTCATTAAAAAAAGCACACAAAGTGCAACAATCTAAAAAAACAACACATAATATGAAATTGTTTGAACAAAAAATAAGTAATTGTGCAACTCTAATAAAATTATCAGTAATATCACTGAAAAATCCCCTAGAAATGTCATCCCAAGATCTTATTTCCCTAAAGCATGTATGTTTACTAGAGTCTGGTACAACGACAATAGGTTCTTGAGTCAATGTGCCCTTTCCATCCCCAGGTATCACCATTGGTTCATCATTGCTAGGTCGTGGGCCTTTAATTGACTTAGTGTTTAAAGTCGTCAATCTACCACTTGATCTCTTGTTTCCTTCATATTTCAACTTCTTTGTTGGTTTCATATTTTTCTTCACTAGTATAATTCTTCTATCATCACTATTTGGTTTAGTAACATCTATAACATTTGTTTCAGTAGTAACTTGGGTAATTACTGGAGTTGTAGGTTTATCTATTTTAGGTCCATTCTTCCTTAGCCTTTTCAATTTTAGTTTCTTAGTTTGAAGATAGATAGGTCGATCTACATCTACAAGATTTGGTTCATTAACATGTTCAACACTTGGATCATCAATATGTTCAACACTTAAATCATCAATATGTTCAATAGATGGTTCATCTACGTGTTCAGTAAATGGTTCATTAACATGTTCAACACTTGGATCATCAACATGTTCAACATTTGGATCAAGGTCAATAGATGGTTCAGTTGCAACACTTAGTTTTTTTACAGTGTTCCTAGGAGTCTTTCTCTACAACAACAAAAGAACATATCAAAATGTACACCTATCATAATTTATGATAACAACATATCAAAATAAACCATTACCTTTATTTTTAAAGCATTTGGATCCTAAGTTGATTCTTTGCATCTTCTTGAGTTGTGGCCCATTTATCATATTGTGTACATCTATATGTAATTCCAACTCTCCTCAGTCTTGAACCACCCTCACCTAATTCCCTAAACCTCAATTTATTTGGTCTTCCATGTCCTTTCTTGTACAAAAGAGGTTGTAAGTCATCTACAACAACTTCAGGCTACATATCCATCCCATTTATTGGACTTATAGAAAAATCATAACAAAGTGCATACATTTTCCTAGTGTAGCAATCATCCACAAAATCCTCTGGTTTTTGTTGTCTATAGCTTAATGTTGCACAAACATGTCTAAAAGAAATGCCCCCCAAATCTCAAAACCTACATGTACATGTTCTTTTGCTAACATCAACCACAATTTGTTGAATGTTATAGGCATATTTTATCTCGCATTCATTATTCATAGACCAACATGGATTCCACTGACCACTCAGTAAAACCATCTTATCTAACCTCTTCCTAAGAATATGCATTATCATATGTTCCCATCTATCAAAATTAGTTGCAGTAGTTGATATCCTATTGATAAGGTAGCTTTTAATCCATTCACACATAGTTAAAATAGATTTATCCTTTGCACCCAATATTATAGCATTAAATGATTCAGATATATTATTCATTAACACATCACATTTAGGGTAAAAGCTAAAAGCATGCTTACACCAAGTCTTTATTGAAACTTTCATCAATCACTCACATGCCTTTGTATCAATCCTATTAAGTTCAAGCATTTTTTCATGACATGCTTGATAATATGTTGCTTTTTTAGCTTCCATCATCAAATATCTAATTAAAGTACCTCCATCAAATTTCTTGAAATTGGCATATAGGTGTATTAGGCACAACATGTGCTTAATTCTCACAAACATATCTTCAAAAACCCTAATCCATGTAAAAAAAAGAGCATAACAAAGAAGACGCACATAATAGGCAAGTGACTTAGTGTCATACCACAAAAATTTCCCTACCTCTTTTATTTTTCACCTGGCTTATAGATTTGTTTATTTCCAAGCATGCTTCTCTTGATCATTCATTTAGGGATCATTTACATTCATTACATATGTGTTATATGTGAGATTTTAGGTAAAATGTTCCTTTTTTCCATCTGCATCACCATCACATGCATTCCATTTTATCATACAATACATCATTAATTTCATTATATTATTCAGAGGTCCAAAGATTGACTTTGTTAATTCTTATTGTCATTTGCATTGATTTGATTTAAATTTATGGTTTTTCTCGATTTATAATTTAAAATTCATTTGTGTCCTATTACTTGATTTTCGTTCTAAATATTATGAGATTTGGAGTAAAAATAAGAATAAGACGCAAATTAAAACAAAATAAGATAAATTGCATTTTTATTAGTATTATTTCAAAAAGTCAAAGCTAATTTAATTCATAGCTAATTTGTTTTTTAGTCCAATTATTTGTTTTTAAAGCTAATTTGTTTTGAATTTTATTCATACTATAAAATGACACTTTAATTCCAATTTCCTTCACAAATTTGACTTTCACATACATTTACATTTGTATTTGTATCCCAGTTGAAATTTTATTCATATTTGCATTTACATTACATTTCAAGTAAACCAAATGAAATTCACTTACATTTCAAACAAACACAAAAATTTACATTTCACTTGCATTTCATTTCTAACTATCCTAACTACCCATAACTACCTTAATCCTTCAAAACTAACACAATTCAATCCTAGTCACTCTTAAATCCATCACAAGGATGACTATCTAATGGTTTTAAATCATCTTCAATAACTAACTTTCTCTTCATTTTATTCATATTTAAATATCACTCTTCGGCCTTCACCATCATGAGAGGTTAGTCATTATTTTCAAAAAACCACAAAAATCACTATCTACAAAAAAAAAACCTTCATCAATCATCATCTTTCATAATCATTATTCACAAAAAAACACAAAAAACACTATCAATCATCATTTTCCATAATCACTATACACAAAAAAACACAAAAATGACATTTCACCAATTTTTCATTTTCCAAACTACACCAAAATCAAACTTCAAGTCTTCATCTTTAACCTTTAACCATGAACCATTCTTCAAGCATCTTCAACCAAACTTCAATCTTCCATCATCAATCTTCAATTATCATCTTCATAATCCAAAGTTCACCAAAAAAAATCAAAGTTCACCAAAAATCAACCATTCACCACAAAATCTTCATCTCCATCAATCCACCTTTACCTTTTCTTTTCCAAACTTCCATAACCATCATATTTTCTCCATAAACTTCAAATTCAAGAAAAACCCCATAACCATTAATTTCTCCATGATCATCATCACCTACAAAACAACAAACAACAACCATAACCTCCAAGATTTCACTTCACAACAATCATCAACAATAATACAACAATTTAAAGAATCACGTTTGAAGATGTTCCACGTGCTACTTTACTTTTCACATGCGTTTTGGTTTTGAACTTCTTCTTTTTTGCATGAGATTTCATGTTACTATGCATTTTCACGATACTACAATATGTTACCTGCTGCATTTTCACGTTTCACCGTTGTACTGCTATGCTTTTTTTCTATTGTCACCTTTCCATTTTTGTTCGCACAATATAATTCCTTTTTTATGTGCCTATTATATATTTTTTATATTATTTTATTAAAGTTAAATTGGCCACATACTAGTACAAGTTTTTCTTTTATATTATTCCCTTCTAAAAAACATGATATTAGTTTCTATTATTTTAATTATACTTGTTTAATTTTATATAATATAGCACATGTCCATCCTTGGTCGGTTACTAGATTATGTATTAGCAATGATCCTATACATTTCCTATGAAAATTATCATAGTCATGCACAATTATTTTTAGGATCTAATGTTTGCTTAATTCACTTTAGAGTTAATCTAGTTTTTGGTAGTAAAAATAAGGTATTAGTTCTCTTGATTAATTATGATTAGGTTTGATTCATGACTTTAACTTTGGTTACTTTCTTTTATAACTTTAATTTTGGTTACATTCTTTTCATCATGCTTTTACTCTTGATTGCATTTTTAAATATATTAATTATGATTGTGGATTGTTTCTTGAATGATTTATATTTGCTTATTGAAAGATTCATATATGCTTATGATTTAATTTTTTATGGTGTATGATTATACCCCATTTAGGACAAATATACCCCAATCTCATGAACGCGTAATGATTTTATCGCTTTCCATTTTATCGTTTTCCATTAACTTAGAAATAATCAAAAGCGGACTAAAAAGAACATTTTTCCAAAAGGACAAAAAAGTAAACTTGATCCAACGTTAAGTATTTTCCAAATCAAACTTAATTGAATGCAACATGAGTGCTTTATCCAACATCAAGTACCTCTTCCATATAATTCACACAATTGTCATAGATAAATTCAAACACTTGATCCAACGTCAAGTCATTTTCAAAACATTTTTACGATAAATCGGATGAAAAAGGATGGGGTGTACATACTTGTCCACGTCATTTCTCAAGTGCTTAGGTTGTCGACCATGCTTAGCTTGTGGCCCAATACTTGTCTTCCATTCAAAACACTTAAAAATAAACGAGTTTAATTTGGTCCTCAAAGGATGAAAAAGGGGTCAGGATGCACTTGTCCTTTCATCTCCAGAGTATTCTGATTGTCAACCGTACTTAGCTTGTGGTTAGATGCTTGTCTCCCTTTAAGTACCAACGATTAAACTTGCCTCATAAATTTTACAAACAAAAACTTTTGGGCTAAAAAAGAGAGGTCAAAATGCACTTGTCCTTTCAGCTTCCGAGTACTTGGATTGTCGGTCGTACCTAGCTTGTGGTCCAATACTTGTCTCCTACTTAAAATCAATCACAACCAATCAAATTCAATTTTCCCCTTAGGGCATTCAAAAGCTTTTCCTATAGGATATGTTATTTCCATTCTACCGCAATACAAACAATTCTTAAACCTCTAACACACGAGTATACAAGTAACGTTTAACTGCTAGAACATGAATGTTAACATTATTTAATAAAAACAACCACAACACTTATTTTCTACCCCACTAACTATGAAGATCTGATTTTCTCATTACACTATGGGAATACATAGGCACAGGATTTTAAAGTCTTAACGAGCACACAAATTAAATACTTATTTTTCCCTTAATTAAAACCAATCACAAGTAACCTTTAGATAATAACATCTTGTGTTGAATTTTTTTCCAACACTCGTCCATGGTGACCATATTTTTCCGACATTCATTAGTGTTGACTGTATCTTTCCAACACTCGTCTGTGTTGACCGTATTTTTTTCCAACACTCGTCCGTGTTGACCATTTTTTTCAACACTTATCTGTGTTGACCGTATTTTTCCAACACTCGTCCGTGTTGACCTTATTTTTTTCAACAGTCATTCGTGTTGACCGCATTTTTCCAACACTCATCCGTGTTGACTGTATTTTTCAACCACTCTTCCGTGTTGACCATATTTTTCCAACACCCGTCTGTGTAGACCGTATTTTTCCAACACTCATATGTGTTAACCTTATTTTTCCAACACTCATCCATGTTGACAGTATTTTTCCAACACTCACCCGTGTTGAACTTATTTTCCCAACACTCGTTTGTGTTTGACCGTATTTTTCCAACACTCGTCCGTGTTGACCGTTTTTTTCCAACATTCCTCAGTATTGACATATTTTTCCAACACCCGTCTGTGTTGACTGTATTTTTCCAACACTTGTTCGTGTTAACCATACTTTTCTAACACTCGTCCATGTTGATCTTAATATTTCTAATACTTGTATGAATTGTTTTTCAAAACTCGTTTATGTTGATCTTACATTTTCAATACTCATCCATATTTATTTTTGACACTCATTTGGAATGACCTTACCTTTTCAATACTCGTCCATATAGATTTCCTACACTCATCTGTGTTGATCTTTGATTTTCGACACCCGTCTGTGTTTTTCTTACCTTTTCAATACTTGTTCATATTGATTCCCATCACTCGTCCAATCTGATGTTTGATTTTTGACACTCGTTCATGTTGATCTTACCTTTTTAATACTCGTCTGTATTGATTTCCAACATTCATCCATGTTGATCTTTGATTTCCAACACTTGTCTGTGTTGATATTTCCTTTTTAATACTCATCCATATTAATTTCTGACACTCGTTCGTAATGACCTTTCCTTTCCAATACTCGTCCATATTGATTTCCAACACTCATCTATGTTGATCTTTGATTTTCGACACCCGTCCGTGTTGATCTTACCTTTTCAATACTCGCTCGTATTGATTCTCAACACTCGTCCATGTTGATCTTTGATTTCCAACACTCGTTTGTGTTGATCTTACCTTTTCAATACTCATCCATATTGATTTCCAATACTCGTCTGTGTTTATCTTTGATTTCCAACACTCGTTCGTGTTAATCTTACCTTTTCAATACTCGTTTGTATTGATTTGCAACACTCGTTCGTGTTGATCTTACCTTTTCAACACTCGTCTATATTGAATTCCAACACTCATCCGTGTTAACCATATCCTCCAATACTCGTCCGTATTGATTTCCAACACTCGTCCGTGTTAATCGATTTCCAAAACTCGTCCATGTTGATCTTATCTTGCTAACACTCGTCCGTGTTGACCTTATTTCCCTAACACTCGTCTGTTTTGATTAATTTTGATCCCCAATATTTGTTAGTGTAAATCTCATCTTTCAATAATCGTTCGTATTGATTTCTAATGTTGTCCATGTTGACCTTATCTTTCCTACCCTCCAATACTCATTTGTATTGATGTTTGCTTTCCAACCCCGAATTAATGATAATCATATCACCATACTGACATGAATCACCCCGAATTAAAGATAAGCATATATTTAAAGTGAACAATATCATTATTTATAATACTTGGGATATCTCCATGTTGAATACCATCATTTGAGAGTTTGAAAGGTTTAATCCCCCCAGTGATCATAAACATTTAATTCTTCACTTGAGAGTCAATGGACTACATTGTTCGCTTTAAACATATGTTTATCTTGATTCGGGAGGATAACTTGATCAATCATCTTATGCCTCTTTGACCGCTTAAGCTATCTTCAATAGTTTATTGACTTTAAGTGTTATCATCATCAAAAGTAAATAGTTACTAGTTGATTTGCACCCTTTCTATCAATAAGCTTTACCATCAAAATAATTGTGTGAGGTGGTTTTGTAAAATAAAGTGACTATTAGGTTAAATTTGAAATTCAAAATATAAGAGGGAAAATAAGAGACTAATGGTGAGTCCAACCCATAATAACATTGGACCCTTCTCATCTTAGAATTAGAAAAGTTACTCGAGATTGACACTGACTCAGAAGCATTTGCACTGGAGACAAAAGGGGTATAAGAATGAGGTAGAAGAGGGGTGTTGGATGGAAGAAGCAGCAGATTTACAGCTCAATTTTTTTAAAGAACATAACACAAGAAAGAAGAAGATATAAGCATCTTTGATCCATTTTTAGAGGCTTAGAACCTTATTTCATGAAAAGTTATAATATTAATCTATTTTTGTTCAATAAAGAATGACATGACAACTAAACTAATCTAATTGGAATATTACACATTATCGTGATCTTGCCATGACTTATAAAAATTGTCATATCAATATTTTTTCCTAAAATGGGGATAAAAGATCAAAATGGTTTTAAAAAAAAATTATTTTCGTAAATAAAACATAATAGGAAAACAAAACTATAACTTAGTCAATGATTAATATGCCTTTTCCCCCTGTCATATATGCGATATTCAATTTTCCCCTTTATAAAAAAAATTAGATTCCAACTCTGCCATATGAATATTTCGTTCCTTTAGACCTTTAACTAATATTAGTTAGTCCTAGTGTATATGTGTCTTGCTGAATTGAAATATTTTGTTGTTTTTTCAAAAAAAAAATTACATGTGGGATAAATAATGCCACTTCACAATTTTATTATTGTATTATTTAAACAATCTAAATAAAAACTGATATTTCATTTTATTCACCACTTCATCTTTGTCGAAAACATATTGTTCCTTCTTCCTATATCAAAGCGTCTTTTCACCTTCATCTTCATACATTTCATATCTCACCCAAGTATCTTATTCACTCTTCTTTATTCTGGATTGTAGCTATTTGAATCTTTTTTTAGGGTTTACATATGGGAGGAAATATTAACTGGTCAATTGAGAATTCATCAGAAAGAGAATTACCTAGATGTGGTTGTAACCTAGCCATGAATATGTGGGTTACAAATACCCGTGAGAATCCTAAGATAAAGTTTTGGAGATGTAGAAATTTTGAGGTGCATATAAAATTGTTACAGTGTATTCTAAATATTATTCTTCCCTAAACTCTTGATGCATAATTTATTGTTAATTGCAGTCATATATAAGTTGTGAGTTATTTATCTAGGATGATGAATTATATGAAATGACATGGAAATCTCGAGATCAGGAACTTCCCAAAAGTAGGGATATGGAGTCTAACAATTGTGAAGCTATATTTAATTATTTGAGAGAGTCTGGAAAGGGGTTTGGAAAGAAACCTGGAAAAGAATATGACAAATATTTAAGCTCAAAGAAGGTTAAAAAATAGAAACTGCTACAATATGGAAAGAAGACATCTTTTATAATCATTATTCACAAAACCACAAAAATCACTATTTACAAAAAAAATGAGGGGTTAGTCATTATTTTTAAAAAACCACAAAAATCACTATTTACAAAAAAAAAAAACTGCATCAATCATCATCTTTCATAATCATTATTCACAAGAAAACACAAAAATCACTATCAATCATCATTTTCCATAATCACTATACACAAAAATGACATTTCACCAATTTTTCATTTTCCAAACTACACCAAAATCAAACTTCAAGTCTTCATCTCTAACCTTCAACCATGAACTATTCTTCAAGCATCTTCAACCAAACTTCAATCTTCCATCATCAATCTTCAATTATCATTTTCCATAATCCAAAATACACAAAAAAAATCAAAGTTCACCAAAAATCAACCATTCACCACAAAATCTTCATCTCCATCAATCCACCTTTACCTCTTCTTTTCCAAACTTCCATAACCAACATTTTTTCTCCATAATCTTCAATTTCAAGAAAAACCCCATAACCATTAATTTCTCCCTAATCACCATCACCTACAAAACAACAAACAACAACCATAACCTCCAAGATTTAACTTCACAACAATCATTAACAATAATACAACAATTCAAAAAATCATGTTTGAAGATGTTCCACATGCTACTTTACTTTTCACATGTGTTTTGGTTTTGAACTTCTTCTTTTTTGCATGAGATTTCATGTTATTATGCATTTTCACGAGACTACAATATGTTACCTGCTGCATTTTCACGTTTCACCGTTGTACTGCTATGCTTTTTTTTTCTATTGTCACCTTTCCATTTTTGTTCACACAATATAATTCCTTTTTTATGTGTCTATTATGTTTTTTTTCTATTATTTTATTAAAGTTAAATTGGCCACATACTAGGACATGATTTTCTTTTATATTATTCCCTTCTAAAAACACATGATATTAGTTTCTATTATATTAATTATACTTATTTAATTTTATATAATATACCACATCTTCATCCTGGGTCGGTTACTAGATTATGTATTAGCAGTGATCCTATACATTTCCTATGAAAATTATCATAGTCATGCACAATTATTTTTAGGATCTAATGTTTGCTTAATTCACTTTAGAGTTAATCTAGTTTTTGGTAATAAAAATAAGGTATTAGTTCTCTTAATTATGATTAGGTTTGATTCATGACTTTAACTTTGGTTACTTTCTTTTATAACTTTAATTTTGGTTACATTCTTTTCCTCATGCTTTTACTCTTGATTGCATTTTTAAATATACTAATTGTGATAGTGGATTGTTTCTTGAATGATTTATTTTTGCTTATTGAATGATTCATATATGCTTATGATTTAATTTTGTATGGTGTATGATTATACCCCATTTAGGACAAATATACCCCAATCTCATGAACGTGTAATGATTTTATCGCTTTCCATTTTATCGTTTTCCATATTTGTCCAATTAACTTAGAAATAATCAAAAGCGGCCTAAAAAGAACATTTTTCCAAAAGGACAAAAAAATAAACTTGATCCAACGTTAAGTATTTTCCAAATCAAACTTAATTGAATGCAACATGAGTGTTTTATCCAACATCAAGTACCTCTTCCATATAATTCACACAATTGTCATAGATAAATTCAAACACTTGATCCAACGTCAAGTCGTTTTCAAAACATTTTCACAATAAACCGGATGAAAAAGGATGGGGTGTACATACTTGTCCACATCATTTCTCAAGTACTTAGGTTGTCGACCATGCTTAACTTGTGGCCCAATACTTGTCTTTCATTCAAAACACTTAAAAATAAACGAGTTTAATTTGGTCCTCAAAGGATGAAAAAGAGGTCAGGATGCACTTGTCCTTTCATCTTCAGAGTATTCTGATTGCCGACTGTACTTAGATTGTGGTTAAATGCTTGTCTTCTTTTAAGTACCAACGATTAAACTTGCCTCACAAATTTTACAAACAAAAACTTTTGGGCTAAAAAAGAGAGGTCAAAATGCACTTGTCCTTTCAGCTTCCGAGTACTTGGATTGTCGGTCGTACCTAGTTTGTGGTCCAATACTTGTCTCCTACTTAAAATCAATCACAACCAATCAAATTCAATTTTTTGCCTTATGGCATTCAAAAGCTTTTCATATAGGATATGTTATTTCCATTCTATCGCAATACAAACAATTCTTAAACCTCCCACACATGAGTATACAAGTAACGTTTAACTGTTAGAACACGAATATTAACACTTATTTTTCCAACACACATCTGTGTTGAACGTATTTTCCCAACACTCGTCTGTGTTTGACCGTGTTTTTCCAACACTCATCCGTGTTGACCGTTTTTTCCAACATTTCTTAGTGTTGACATATTTTTCCAACACCCGTCTGTGTTGATTGTATTTTTCCAACACTCGTTCGTGTTGACCATATTTTTCTAACACTCGTCCGTGTTGATCCTAATATTACTTGTACATATTGTTTTTCAAAACTCGTTTATGTTGATCTTACCTTTTCAATACTCATTGATATTTATTTCTGACACTCATTTGGAATGACCTTACCTTTGCAATACTCGTCCATATTGATTTCCAACACTCATCTGTGTTGATCTTTGATTTTCGACACCCATCTGTGTTGATATTACCTTTTCAATACTTGTTCGTATTGATTCCCAACACTCGTTCATATTGATCTTTTATTTTTGACACTCGCTCGTGTTGATCTTACCTTTTTAATACTCGTCCATATTGATTTCCAACATTCATCCGTGTTGATCTTTGATTTCCAACACTTGTCTGTGTTGATATTACCTTTTTAATACTCATCCATATTAATTTCCGACACTCGTTTGTAATGACCTTGCCTTTTCAATACTCGTCCATATTGATTTCCAACACTTGTCTGTGTTGATATTACCTTTTTAATACTCATCCATATTAATTTCCGACACTCGTTTGTAATGACCTTGCCTTTACAATACTCGTCCAAACTTCCATAACCATTATATTTTCTCCATAATCTTCAACTTCAAGAAAAAATCCATAACCACTAATTTCTCCATGATTACCATCACCTATAAAACAACAACCAACAACCATAACCTCCAAGAATTCACTTCACAACAATCATCAACAATAGTACAATAATTCAACCTCTTAATTCGCAAGAAACCGAAGCAAAAAAAACTTGGTTGAGGAAATTTACCTAACACTTGGCGCCCAAGTTGCAAAACGTTTGATACGACACCAATTCTTAATAAATTTGTCAACCACAATCGATCACAACACGATAACAATAACAAAGACCTGCAACCAAGATATTTCAAGACAAAAAAGCAAAAGAATTTAGTCCAGGCATTTCAACGAACACTCGGTGTGCAAGTTACGAAACGTCAAATGCGTTAACCAATTCGCAAGGCAAAATTCAGCATCAATCAACGATAAAAACATAGCATCACAGATGGACGGAATCGGCACCATAAATAAGTAGCAGAAAAGTTAAGTTCGTTATACTTATACTTTATTTACAACGTTTTCTTTTAATCTTCTCAAACCAAAACAATGGAAAATCAATTCTGAGTCGAAACACAAACCTGAATGCAAAGAAAATTTTGAGTTGAATCCAAACGCGATTCTGGATCGAAGTGAAATACTCAGAAACGTGAAACCAAGTCAAAACGCAAACATAACTATGAACCTATGCGAATTCTTAACCAAAACTTACTGAACAAAATTGAATCATAACTCTGAATCGAAAATATGGAAGATACCGAGCCGTAAGTCGTGAATCAGAGGGGATTCGATTGTTGTTACTGAATTGTAAATGTGATATCATGAATGGTTTTGGTGCGTTTTCGCGTAAGAGAACTGTGAGAATCACGTTTGTGAAAAAAGTACTTATTCGAAAAATCACATCTGGAAAGATGTTTCGCGTGTTGCTTTGCTTTCCGCCTGCGTTTTGGTTTTGGACTTCTTCTTTTTCGCATGAGATTTCACGTTAATTTATGTTTTCACGATATTGCAATATGTTACCTGCTACATTTTCACGTTTCATAGTTGTACTATGAAGGTGGCCAGAAACACAAGAAATGGGGGTTTGAATTGGGTTTCTAAAAACAAAAGTTTTTACAAAACCAACTCAATCAAGCAAAAATACTAACAAGAAAAATAAAAAATTTATTTTTATATTGGTTCACTGTTAACAAAGCCATCTCTAGTCCACCCTACCAAGGTGATTTTGATTTCTCAAGAAGGACGTAATCCACTATAATCAAAACCTGATTACATACACCACAAAGACAAATCATCCTTGTCTTCTTGAGTCTATCTTACTACAACCTAGTCACACAAGGAAACCACTCAAACATATTTGAGATTTTACAAGTTGTGTTTACAAATAATACTTCTAAGGAAGCATATTAACACAAGTTAATAAAATGAATATTTCTCACACAGTAACAAGCAAAAACTCTTGTGTGTTTACAAAACTATACACATAAATAATATGATTTCAACAAGAGCGTGTGTAATAGCGTGAGCATTATCAAAGCATTAACAACTTCTTGCAATCTTCAAGTCTCATTTATATAAGCATATAAAAGATCCGTTGGAGAGTAGAATTAGAATACTGAATTACAATTCTCTTTATCATAACGGTTTGCATAAGGGAGGCAAAATTGTATAATAGTATTGTCCTTATCCCACAAAATCAGTGTAGTGTAGGGAAGGGTGATCTTGTACTCTGTACTATTTTTTTGATGCAAAACCTTTTGATCTTATCTTCTATTCTTTAGAGGCTTCTGATAAAATGATATTGAAGCATGCTTAGAAGGATCAAGAGACAATTTGACAAAATCTTCATAACTTTGGTCTTCAGAGTCTTGACACAGTTCCTCAAAACCTAGTCTTCAGAGTCTTCAGATCTTGTTCTTCAGAATCTTCAGAACTTGAGCGTAGAATCTTGAAGGCAGACAAACCTTTAGAGGCTCTTCAATCAGAGTCACAGTCAGAAGCTTTATCACAAACGTTCATTAGAACCGTTATCTAAGAGCTTTCTAGAACTTGAAAACATCTTGTAAATCACTTGTATCTCCTCAAAGTCAGAGTGTGTTGTTTTTCTAGAATGTAATGATGCCACACACCATTGCTTTAGAGTTAGAACCTGTTAGAAAAAGCTACACACTAGATAAAAACCATTAGTGTAGAAAATTATTCTCTAAGAAACAATGAATTATTATCATCAAAACTAAAGGCCAGATGCAAAATCAAATCTTGTTCTAACAATCTCTGTTAGAACAAGATTTTGATTCTGCAATATATCTCTAAGTTTTTGTGATGACAAAGAATGAAACAGTTTAGTACCCTAACAATTTTCTCAAGTGTGCAGGATTCTAAGTTAAAATAAATCTGATGAAACCAATATTTGGCATCTGACGTAGTTCATAAAAGCTGACCCAGCAAAGAAATCAGATCTGACACTGAACAATAACACATCTGAGGAGCAATCACCTGAAGAATCTGAATGCTGAAGTTCAAGCTCTGATATCTGAAGACTGCATATGTTATCTGAAGTCTGCAAGAGATATCTGAAGACTACAAGAGATATCTAAACTCTAACTCTGAAGACTCTGATCACGCTCACTCTGATACATGCTTAACACGTCATTTGATCAAAAACTTACATAGGAAGTAATCTGATTCTAGTACAATTCCTTTTAAGGAAACAAAGGATTATGTTCCAAGACTGCTATAGAAAGGTCAAGAAAGTTAATACCTTTAACTCCCATAGCTGGCAAGAAATATCCTTTAATTTCCCTCTAACGGTATCATCTCAAAGTACTATATAAAGGTCTCATCACTACTTGCTGAAAACACCAACTTGATACACAACAAAACAACTTTGACAACAATATTCTCATACTTCAAATACTCTCACTTTATTATTATAAGAAATACTTTCTCATAAGAGTTGTTGCTCAACATTGTGTGGTTGTGTTTCATAGATCTTAACGTGTGCTTATACTGCTTAGATAGAAGCATTTAGTCAAACACTTGTATTTCTTGAAACTCTTTGTAATTCCTCAAGTGACTAGTTTAAGTATGTAGACTGTAGAGGGCTAAGAGGTTATTAAACTCTTAGACGTTTTTGTAATCTGTTGAGATTATTGGATTAAGTACTTAGTGAAGGCGAAGTCACCTTGGTTGGATGGACTAGAGTAGCTTTGAATTTCAAGCGAACTAGGATAAACTCTTTGTATTGTTAGCATTTATGTTGTGTGTGTGGCGTTGCAAAAAGTTTTTAATTCCTACGAAAACAATTCAAACCCCCCTTTCTTTTTTTCTATACCTTCAATTGGTATCAGAGCTTAGGCTCTGTTATTGATTTTTGAATCAAACACTTAACAGTGTAGAGAGATCCAGGGTGAGAAAAACCTCATGGCTAACACAAATGAAAGAGAAAGCTACAACGCAAAACCTCCCGGTTTTTATGAAGAAAAATTTGACTATTGGAAGGACATAATTGAAAGTTTCTTCCTAGGCTATGACGCTGATCTCTGGGATATGGTTACAAATGGTTACGAACCACCCACTTATGAACTTGGTATTTCTATTCCAAGAAACAAAATGAGTGACGATTAAAAGCGTGATTTCAAGAATCACCATAAAGCAAGAACCATTTTGTTAAATGCTATTTCCTACAATGAATACGATAAGATAACTAACATGGAAACAACCAAAGAAAATTTTGATTCTTTGAAAATGACGCATGAAGGAAACAATCAAGTTAAAGAGACTAAGGCTTTGACCTTAATCCAGAAGTATGAAGCCTTCAGAATGGAAGATGGTGAAGTTGTTGAAGTAATTTTCTCAAGGTGTCAAACCTTGGTTGCCGGACTCAAGGTTCTGGACAAAGTATACACTACAATAGATCATGTCAAGAAGATAATCAGAAGTCTTCCCAAGAAGTGGAGACATATGGTTACTGCTCTGAAGTTATCCAAGGATCTGAACAACATAAGTCTTGAAGGACTTATCAGCTCTCTCAGAAGTCATGAAATAGAGCTAGAAGAAGATCAACCTTAACAGAAAAGCAAATATGTGGCTCTAAAATCTAAATCAGAAAGAAGAAATACAGAAAGGAACAAAGCCTTTCAAGATGAAGAGGAAGAAGCTGATGACTCTGAGAATGAAGATTCTGATGATGAAGAAGAACTATATCTTCTTTCCAGAAGAATCAAACAGCTCCGAAGACAAAGATAAAACAAATTCAGAAGGCCCAGACAGAAGGGAGACCGTCCAAATTCAACCTCCAGAGGCAGACCCAACAAGGAAGCAACATGTTATGAATACAAAGAGCCTGGACACTACAGAAATGAACGTCCAAAGCTAAAGAAGGATAGCTCCAGAAAAGAAATCTTCAAGAAGAATTCTTTCAAAGCAAAGAAGAAAGGACCCATGGCAATATGGGATGATTCTGAATCTGAAGCTTCAAAATCTGATTCTGAAGAGGAGCAGGCAAACATAGCATTCATGGAAACTACCTCTGTAAGTTCATCTGAAACATAGTCTGACTCTGAAGAGGTATTATCTGACTTTTCTCGTTCTGACCTAGAAGCCTATTTGTCAGAATCTCTGAGATTGTATCAGTAGCTTTGACAAAAATTTAAGAACCTAAAAAGGTTCATGAAGAAACTGATGAAGAGTGTGATAAGCTTGAGAAGAAGTTTCTGAACTCAAAGAAAATAATTTTATTCTTGAAAGAGATAGAATTTTCAACTAAAAAATGTTCTAAACTTGAGGAAACTCTCTCTAAATCTCCACCTACTTACTATCATATACAAATATGAAAAAGCTTTTCATAAATTTCTGAACAACAACCTAGAAAGAAGAAAAATGGCTTATATGATCTATGGTGTAAGTTATAATGGAAAAATAGGAATTGGTTATGACTCTGATGAAGATGATCTGAAACCTTCTATAGAAAACAAATCAAAATCTCCTTTTTCTTATCATTATACACATGCACAGACATAGAAGTTCAGTAATGCTAGAAGACCCAAACTTTTCAGAAACTCTGGGAGAACTAATCCTAAAGGACCCAAAAGATTTTGGGTACCAAAAGATAAAATAGTGTATGTTGAAGATATCTTATGTAGCAGAGCTGAAACACTAGTCGTGGTACCTGGACTCTGGATGCTCGCGACATATGACGGGAAGAAAACATATGTTCCAAAACCTAGAACTTAAAGATGTTGGTTTCGTGGGCTTTAGAGGAGATCAGAAAGGAAGAATTAGAGGATCTTGAATAGTTGGTAACAAATCTCTTCCCTCTATTTCTGATATCCTTTATGTTGAAGGATTAATGCATAATTTGTTATCCATAAGTCAATTAAGTGATAACGGTTATGATATATTCTTTAATCAAAAAGCGTGCAAAGTTATGAATCAGATAAATGGCACAATCCTTTTCACTATAAAGAGGAAAAACAACATTTATAAAATAAAACTTTTAAATTTGAAAAACCAAAATGTAAAATGCTTAATGTTTGTTAATGAAGAGCAATGGGTGTGGCATAGACGCTTGAGTCACATTAGTTTAAGGTGGATTTCTCAGTTAAATAAACTTGAGTTAGTCAGAGGCCTACCTAAGCTGAAGTTTTCCTAAGATGCTCTTTGTGAAGCATGTCAGAAAAGGAAATTTTCTAAAACCACTTTCAAAACCAAAAATGTTGTTTCCACCTCTAAACCTCTAGAACTTCTACACATTGATCTTTTTGGACCTAATAAGATAACGTCAGTCAATGGTAAGAAGTATGGACTTGTCATTATTGATGACTACATTCGTTGGACATGGGTAAAATTCTTAAGGCACAAGAATGAGTCACATTCTGTGTTCGCTAGTTTTTGTTCAAAAATGCAAAATGAATTTGAGTCTAAGATTTTCAGAGTCAGAAGTTATCACGGTGGCGAATTTGAAAATAAACTTTTTGAAGAACTTTTTGACTCTAATGGAATATCCCATGATTTCTCCTGTCCTAGAACTCCACAATAAAATGGAGTTGTAGAAAGGAAGAATAGGACTTTCCAAGAAATGGCCAGGACCATGATTAATGAGACTAATATGGCTAAGCACTTCTAGGAAGAAGCTGTGAATACAACATGTTACATTCAGAACAGAATCTCTATCAGACCTATTCTAGAGAAGACTCCTTATGAATTGTGCAAGGGAAGAAAACCCAACATTGCTTATTTTTATCCTTTCGGATGCTTCTATTTTATTCTGAACACTAAAGAAAATCTGAACAAGTTTGACTCTAAGGCACAAAAGCTTATTATGTTGGGATATTCAGAATGTTCTAAAGGATATAAAGTATACAATACAGAAACACAAATTATGGAAGAATCAATTCATGTTAGATTTGATGATAAGCTTGACTCTGAAAAGTCAAAGCTAGTTGAAAAATTTGCAGATTTGGAGATCACACTTGCAGGTTTTAATGAAAAGACAAATGCCTCTAGAGAAGCTGAAAGAGTAACTTAAGAAGCACTTGAAAGCACAATCAATCAAAAAAGACAAAGAAATAGGTAGAATTTTTCTGAAGAACTGATTCTGGGAAACAAGAATGAACCTATCAGAATAAGATCAACATTCAAAGTCTCTGAAAAAACACTTATGTGACTAGTATCTCTGATAGAGCCAACTTCATGTGAATAAGCTCTTCAAGATAAAGAATATAGTTTGGCAATGAAAGAAGAACTTGATCAGTTTTCCAAAAATGATGCCTGGGATCCTGTACAAAGACCTAAGGGAACGCATGTGATTGGAACTAAATGGGTATATAGAAACAAGCTTAATGAAAAGGGTGAAGTTGTCATAAATAAAGCACGACTAATGGAACAAGGTTACAATTAACAAGAAGGGATTGACTACAATGAAACCTTTGCTCCAATCGCAAGGTTAGAATCTATTTGTCTCCTTGTATCCTTTGCTATTAATTATTCTATTAAGTTATATCAAATGGACGTCAAAGGCGCGTTTCTGAATGGTTACATTTCTGAATAAGTGTATGTCCATCAACCTCCTGGCTTTGAAAATTCAAAACTTCCAGAACATGTTTTTAAACTTAAAAATCTCTTTACGGCCTGAAATAAGCTCCTAGAGCTTGGTATGAAAGACTTAGTTCATTTCTTATGGAAAATGATTTTATCCGAGGCAAATTGGCCTCCACTCTCTTTTGCAAAAACATCAAAAACAATCTTATGATTTGTCATATCTATGTTCATGATATAATATTTGGTTCTGCTAACCCTTCTGTTTGCCAAGAATTTTCTAAGTCAATGCAGGCAGAATTTGAAATGAGCTTAATGCAAGAATTGAAGTTCTTTATGGGCATTCAAATTAATCAAACATTAGAAGCCACATATGTCTATCAAATAAAATACATAAAAGATCTTCTGAAGAAATTTGACATGTCAGAAAGCAAGCAAGCCAAGACTCCCATGCACCCTACTTGCATTCTGGAGAAAAAAGAGGTAAGTCAAAAGGTTTATCAGAAACTCTATAGTGGTATGATAGGTTCCCTTCTCTATCTGACTGTTTCTCGTCCAGATATATTATTTAGTTTATGTCTATGTGCTAGATTTTAGTCAGATCTAAGGGAATCTCACTTAATTGTTGTTAAGAGAATCCTTAGGTATATGAAGGGAACGCCTAATCTTGGCATGATGTATAAGAAAACATCATAATACATGTTTTATGGGTATTGTGATGCAGATTATATTGGAGATAGGTTATAACACAAAAGTACATCTGGGAACTGTCAGTTTCTGGGAGGAAACCTCATCTCATAGGCAAGCAAAAGACAATCAACCATTGCACTATCAACTGCAAAAGGAGGGTACATCTCAGTTTCACTTTGCAACACTCAGATGCTCTGGATGAAGAATTATCTTGAGTACTTTCAGATATATGAGAGTAACATCCCTATCTTTCGTGATAATATTACTATTATCTGCTTAAGTAAGAATCCAATTTTACATTCCAGAGCAAAGCACATAGAAATTAAACACCATCTTATTAGAGATTATATTCAGAAAGGGACAATCATTTTAAAATTTAAAGATACAGATCATCAATGCGCTGATATCTTTACAAAACCCTTAGCTGAAGATAGATTTTTTTTTATTCTGAAAATTTTTAATATGGTTGATTGCCCAGAATGACTCTGAACATGTGCTTCTCATCTCTGATGTTAAAATTAGATTCTGACTTAACCTTTGATTATCAAATTTTGGTTCTGATACTTATACAAGTTAGAAGATATCTTTATCATAATCCTCTATAGTTAGAAACCTTTTGGTATTCTTGACTCCAGAAACATTAACATGTGGTCCTTCAAACGTGTGGCTCTGGATCTTCTAGACAACTGTCTAGCTCAAAACTCAAGAGACAAACTATTGGTATCCCCTTGAGTAGTGTGCATATCTTAAGATTAGACACCCATCATTAGTGCATTTAATTCTCCCCACGCTTGTCAACTCTGGTTTTAGCAATGATAATTGTATTTGTTCCCTCTCAAAGCTAACACTGTCGTTTTGCATGTGTTTGAAATTATGTATATATATATTTCCATGATTCCCACATTCACACTTTTCACTACTAACAACTTACACGAACCCTTACCTTCATCTCTCTGCATTTTCTCTGAAACTCCTTCATCTCCTTCAACTTCAACTTCAACAACAACATGAATCCTCAATAGCAACAAGTGTTTGAATACTCACAATAGATGAATGCTACTGAACATGTTGAAGCTTCACAACAAGTTGCAACCACTACTGCTGCGCCTTCAAAAAACTCTTATCAAGAACCCCATGTTCTTGATCGTCCTCCTCACATCAACCTTGCTACTCCTTTTGAGAAGCTTGAAGTTCTTTGTGAGTTGTTGGTTGATTTCGACAACCTTAAAGAAAATGGAATGGATTTAACTCAAGAGCTGGAAAATCAAGGGTGGGCTAACTACTTCAATCGTCTTTATGGCCTTATTTACACATTCTTGGTGAATGAATTCTGGAGATTTGCTGATTGCGATGATCACTTCATTGTGTCTTACATTCTGGGCATCAAGACAGTGATCACAGCAAAGTCCATAGCCAAGCTTCTGAACATGGAAAAAGCTGGGGGAAGAAGGATCTATAACATAAACCCTAGGGCAAAGTATATGTCCCAAGAAGTTATCCCCACCATCTTCTCTCAGAACCCAGAAGGGAAATCCTCCAAGAACAAAGATCTTCACCAGAATCTAAGAGTGTGGCTAAAAATCATTCTGGGAACCATTCATCATCGTCCCTCTTCAAGCTCCTCTGACTACATCAATACGAACCAGAAGTGTATTATTTATTGTCTACACAAAGGTCTGAAGTTGAACCTTTTGTCTCTCCTCTTCAAGTATTTAAGGGATTCTGTTAGAGACATAAGAAATAACATGAAGCCCAGAAACTACATCCATCTGGGAAGATTGATTTCTGATGTTCTAGTAGAGGGTGGTCTAGTGGACCATCTCATCTCCTTGAATCTAATGGTAGGCATCACGGTGGATATGGAGAAGCCTTTGAACATAAAGAATCTTAAAAGCATGGGCCTCATTGATAGATTCAGAGTCAAACCCTCCAAACCCACATCCTGGGAAGCTTTGAAGGATCACAAAGAGAGTATATGAGATGTATCTTTTCTCAAAGATAGATCCTCTAGAAGTCATCGCCTTCTATCTACAGGATCTGGAAGCCCAAGGTATTGATATCTCTGGGTTCAGCTTGGACTGACTCCCAGATCAACCCCTCAACTTCATGAAGAGGAAAAGAGAACCATATAAGAAGAAGAAGAGTAAGAGTATCAAGTTGGGAGAATCTTCAGCAACTCAGAAGCAGCTTGTACCTCTGAGCTCTTTAGCACCTGAAAAGTCCCCTATCTCAGAAGCTCTATATGTTTCTGGTTCTAGGCAAACCACCTCATCATTACCTCAACCACCCCCACACTCTCCACCTCTGTCACTACTTCCCCCGTTTCACCTTCCACAAAATCCAAATCTCAACAAAATCCCTTTGAACCAACAATTTCTATACCCATACTTTCTGAACCAAATACTTATGAACCCCTAACATGTGACCATAACCCATCTTCACATCCACTACCTTAATTCAACCTCTACACTACTTCCATCCCCATATTTGAAGCCATCATGCTAAACGAACCTATATCACCCATCTCCTCTAACCTCAGTTCCCATCTGTACTATGACCTAACATCCAACACTGAACACTTTGACCCAACCTCTCTAACTCATATAGAACTTCAGGCCACAACTGACTTTGAAAAGACTCAGTTTATACTAGAACCTTCTGAAACAATTCCAGCACCCTCTGAACCCATTTTTGAACCATCTAAACCCATACACAAACCCTATGAACCCACTCTTTAACCCTTTGAACCTGACCTCACTCTTCCTACCCTTGATGAGGCATTTGCTAAGTTCTTAGAGAACTCTACTTCAAGACTCAGTCAGCTATCTGACGAATCCAGGGTCAGTAACAATCCTTATGAAGTAAGGACTCACTGGAATGGGTTCATCAAGTGGATGACTTATGAAGTCTTCAAGCTGAAGGGACTTTCTGAACAAGTCAGAAATGACTATATCAGAAGTGTTAAGGAGAAGCTGGAGGCTCGTCTGGCTCAAGAGGCTGCTGAAAGGGCACAAAGAGAAGCTGAAGAAAAAGCTATTGTTGAAGCTGCTGCCAAGGAGGCAGTTAAGAAAGCTGTTGCAGAAGCTGAAGCTAGGGGAAAAGTTAAAGCTGAAGCATTGGCCACTGAAGCTTCTCAAAAAGCTACTGAAGACGCTGAGAAGACAACATAGGTTTCTCTTACTCGAGGTGAGTCATCAACAATTGACCTGGCTCCTCTAGTCATCAAGACTTTGGAAGAGTTGCAGAGAGAACAATAACTAGTCAGAGCCAGACTCGACCAGCAGGATTAAGTCAACTCCAGCATCCAAAATCTTCTAGCTCAACTTCTTCAGAGGATGCCTCCTCCTCCAAACCCTTAGGCACTCTAGGATTCTTTCTTTGCATTTTTTCTCTAAGAGTTTTTGCCTCTGAGGCGTTTTCTTCTGTTTCCTTCTATTTTATAACTTCTCTTCTTTATCAATGAAGTCTTTTTTCTTTTTGTGAATTTATAACTTGTGAATTTATTACTTTTTGAGTCTGACAAAAAGGGGGAGAAATAAGTATAAGTCTTTTTGATGAAATAATCTATCTAACTCTCAGAATACACTACTTACATTTTGACATTAAAAATTGTGTAGTCTAAGTCATTTTTTCAAGATCTATCTGAACAAAGGGAAAATGAATCCTGATCTGAGAAACTAACAAATCAAGGCAAGCAACCTAAGTAAATCTGGTAAGAAACTCTCTACCCCGAAACCCTTATGATACAACATTAAATAGTGTTAAGTATCATACTTAGGTGGAGGTTGCTAATCTTAGGGGGAGTCACTATCTATCTGACTCTGATTTATTTAAATCTATATCTCTGAAAGTACTTATTATTTCATCAAAATTCTGAGTTTTTGTCATCATCAAAAAGGGGGAGATTGTTAGAACAAGATTTTCATTCTATAATATATCTCTAAGTTTTTATGATAACAAAGAATGAAACAATTTAGTACCCTAACAATTTTCTCAAGTGTGCAGGATTCTAAGTTAAAATGAATCTGATGAAACCAATATCTGGGATCTGACGTAGTTCAGAAAATCTAACCCAACAAAGAAATCAGATCTGACTCTGAATAAGAAAACATCTGAGGACCAATCACCTGAAGAATCTGAATGCTGAAGTTCAAGCTCTGATATCTAAAGATTGCATGTGTTATTTGAAGTCTGCAAGAGATATCTGAAGACTGCAAGATATATCTGAACTCTAACTCTGAAGACTCTAATCACGCTCACTCTGATACATGCTCAACACTTCATCTGATCAGAAACTTACGCATGAAGTAATCTAATTCTAGTATAATTCCTTTTAAGGAAACAAAGGATTATGTTCCAAGACTTCTATGTAAAGGACAAGAAAGTTAATACCTTTAACTCCCATAGCTGGCAAGAAATCTCCTTTAATTTCCCTCCAATGGTATTATCTCAAAGTACTATACAAAGGCCTCTTCACTACTTGCTGAAAACACCAACTTGATACACAACGAAACAACTTTGACAACAATGTTCTCATACTTCAAATACTCTCACTTCATTGTTGTAAGAAATACTTTCATACAAAAGTTATTGCTCAAAATTGTGTAGTTGTGTTTCATAGATTTTGACGTGTGATTACACTGCTTAGCTAGAAGCATTTAGTCAAACATCTGTATTTCTTGAAACTTGTAAGACCCTAATTTTGACCCTAAGATCCCTCATGGCATCATATCATTTTGCTCATTGCATTTTTGCCTCAAGGATCATAGCATGTGTGGCTCCTTACCCTTGGGTTGGGACTTGTGTGAGTTGGTTTGAGACCACCAAGCATGTTTGAATTGTAATTATTGTTGTTCTTAATTTTTTTACTAACCAAAAGCACAAAAATATGTCACTAACCTCTTTTATTTTGAAGCTCAAGCAATCATGAGATCCCCTGCTCTTAGGAGGCTCCTATGCTCAATGAAGTGGCTAGATGAAGATGAGAACAAGCATGACAATGGTCCACAAAGTTCCTAATCATCATATATGTCCCCTAAGTATCTCAATTTGCTAATTTTATCAATATAAACCAAAGGGCTTGAGGATTGTTTCCCAAGGAAACCCTAATTCAACTGTGCATTGACTGTGCCTTGCTCATGAATCAACCTCAACCTATGATCAAATTCAATCAAGGTAAGCTCTTTAATTCATTATTTCATGCATATATGAGCCTATGTGAGTATCCTCAATCATTCATTCATCAATATTTGAAGTTTGGCCTTGAGAAGTTGACCAGTCAAGTCATCTGACTAAGCTGGAGATTCACTGAGACCTAACTTTTGATGTGTTTGTCAAATGAATATGACCCTAAGATAAACAATGTTCTTAAGAACCATATTAACAACTTTCATGTTCATCAAAAATCCATTTGAAACTTGTAAGGTCATCATTCATTTCAAAACATTATAGGTCATTTTAACTGAAACCCTAATTTTGGGTCAACTTCCCAAAGACCTAACTTCTTCATTTTTTATGATTTTGAGGTGAGACTAATTGAATTGGAAATATTAATATGTATACTTCAAATGTTATGTTGGACAAAATTTCATAATCCTAAAATAAACACATGTGATAATACAAAACATTATAGGTCACTTTGGACCAAAACATTGAATTTGAAAAATGTCCAACTTCAAGTGCCCATAACTTTCTCATAAAAATCCAAATGATGCAAAATTTAAGTCTAAATTTAACATATTGAAAAGATCTACAACTTTGATGTTTAAGGTTTTTTCATTTGAGGCTTGCATCATTGAAACAGAAGGGCTTGAAGTTGGTCACTTTTGGGAAAAAAATTCAAAGGAAAACTAGACATGTTTTGTACCTCCAACTTTAAGGCCAGATTTCATAAATTTCCAAAATCCAAATGGATTTTTTCCCAATATAGATTTTGTTCCTTATGTCAATACCTTTCCAACCATTATTCACACCACCATGTTTGGATATTCCATATGGGACTTTCGAAGAGATGAATGTGTAGGTCCAAAATATGCAATTCACTTTGTATCTTCATGCACAAGCTAGTACCATGCCAACTGCACGTCCATTTCAACTTCAAATGATCTCAGCTTGTGATTACACTCAAGTTTAGGCCTCACATGCGCCTGTACAGGCCCATGCATGGAGGACCCAATGATCATGCACACGAGTTTTACCTTGCCTTGGCATCAAGCTCAACTATAAATAGAAGCCTATCCTCATTCAAAAATCAACCTTATGGTGATCTGAAGCTCTGCTGAAATCAAAACCCAACCATACTCAAAGGAATTCTGATTTTTATTTCTCAATTTCAAACTTGAATTTCAACACAATCAGTTGATCTTCAAGTTTCAATTCCTAAGCCTTGCATCCTCATCATCTCCTGATCAAATTGGAAGCAAAAGTTTGAGTAGATCGTACTGCACAAAGCTGCTCTTCAAAGGTATATCATCAAACTGTTTTGATTTAAAGCTTGCTATACAATGTGAACAGCTTGTGTTCAAACTTTTTTCTGAAGTCCTCGAGCAAGAGACAGGCTATTGGTGGTCTTGATTTCATGTTTTGAAGCATTTCAGTTTGCACACCTTGAATTTCAAGCTCAGATTTCTCACTTGATAGAAATCTTGAGGACAATCCAAGGTTACAGGGGTGATGTACACCACCCCAGCTTCATTTTGGTACCTGGCTCATGTATTTTGGTTAAGGTTCAAAAACCTGCAACTGGTGGCCGGAATTGGTTGGTCCACCGGAGAAGATGGTGGTTTCCACCACCATCCCCACGTGGATGCATCATGGCCTTCAGATTCTCTCTCCAACGTTTTAATCTCAGCCATGCGTTTTGTTTACTTGTTTTAAATACATGTGTGATGCGTTTGACTCGTGACCATGGTGGGAATGCGCTTTTGGACTACTTGATGTATCCATGTCATTTAATGAATCCCATCTAGCGCTCCTGGTTTTTTCATATTTTCTATTTTCTATTTTATTTTCTTTTAATTCCTTTTAAATTCAAAAATTCATAACTATTTTATTTGAAGTTATAAAAATATGAGACCAATGGCAAAAAAATTCTTGAAAAATCTAGTTTCATAATCTGATTTTTAATTATTTTTGTGACTTCATTTAATATTTTTTGTGAATTATTTCATTTTTGATAGTTTTTAATTCATTTTAAATACTTTTTGATATCTGAAAATTCCAAAAATATTTTAGTAACACATATGGATCATGATAAGTCTATGAAAAATAGTCTCATCAATTTCTTAATTGATTTGAGATTTTAATTCATTTGTGTTATTTTTCTTTGTTTTTAATTGTTTTAAAATAGTTTCTGTTTTCAAAAAATGTTGAAATTTTTTGTCAAACCTTGTTTGACCATGTTAGACCTATAATGATTCAATTGGACTTGTTGAAGTTGATTTGAATTGAATTTGAGGTTTGACCATATTTTTTCCATTTTAATTTTGCATTTATTTTAATTTCAAAAAATACCAAAAAATATGTTTGACTTTGTTGACCTCTAAACTTCATTTCTCTTCTGTTTTACATTAGTTGATGATGATTTGATTCTATTTTGACCAATTGTATATGTCATTTGAATTCTCCTTTTGTTCTTTCCATTTCATTTCATCTTCATCTTATTTCTTCTTTTTCTTTTGGCCAATGAGTTAATGATTTATGGTTAGTCTTGACATATGAGAGGCTTAACCTTCTTTGATCCAAATCAAACTCAACTTGATCAAAGATCAAGTGAGTTGCTTTGTGTCCAAGATAGGTTGCTTCTTGGTCAAGCAAAAAACTTAAAACCCATACAAGGCTTTCCTTCTTTTCTTTTGGCATGGCAAGTTGTAGGAGCTAGGCTTACTAGTCATAATCTCTAACTTGTGTTTATTTGCCTATAGTTTTATTGACCGGTCTCAAATAGGTGTGACTACTACATTAGTCCACTTACGATTACTTAACATAGCGCTAAATTGTCTTATGACACACTAACATTAACTACTAACTACTAACTTTAATTCAAGCATTTAATTTCTTGCAATTTACTTTAATGCAATTTACTTTCTTGCTCATTAATTCATATTACTTTTCCCTTTTCTCATTTGAGCTCGTATTTTATGTTTATGTCATTTTCCTTTTGCTCATTTGAGCTCATTATTGTATATAAATATATTGTTGTCTTGTGATTATTTTGTCTTTGTTTGTGTGAACCCAATGCAAAAAGGAGAAAGGACTTAGAATTAGGACCTTACCTATGCTTAAAGGAGTTCAAGAGCAACTAGGCATCATTCCTTTAGAATGCTAAACTTGTTGAAGAGCAACTAGGCCTCATGCCTTTAGAATGCTAAAATTGAAAAGTTGACTTCAAAGGATCCCTAATCTAAACTCATTCTTTGTCCATTTCTCTTATTGTGTTGTGAACTTTTTGATGTTTGCTCTTGTGTGATAGGGATTCCAAACTTGAGATAGTAAGAAGGACCATTGTCATGAGTATCCAAGTTAAGAGAGATAGGCCAAATGGAGATCTTAGGAGTTTGAATATAATATTTGTTTTGACTGCTTGTTGCTTGCTAAGTCCAAAGGAAATGAGCATCTTGAATCATCTTTATGATTTTAAGAAAAGGAACTCCAAAGGTTTTATCTCTTCTCTTATCTTTGCATGTTTAGGACTAGCCCTTCTCTTCTTCTCTCCATTCTAACCCAAGCTAAAATCATTTTGTGCAAACTTTGACTTTGTTTTTCAAACTAGAAACCTAGGCCTTATGCCTTTGATTTTCCAAAATCTTTTCATTAATACTCCTTGTAAATTAACCTTAATTCAACTTTGATCTTATTTTGTGAATACTTCTAATTTGTAAATACAACTCATTTTAAGTTAATTTTGTGGTTCCAATGGCCACCTTTGCTAAACTTTTTCATAAGCATTAGTCATAGGTTTGAGTTATCATAGTGGTTGATGTAAACCTCACCTTATCCTTAGTGATTGGACTATAAGTCTTCCATACTTATTATAGGGTGGATCCCTCACTAGTATGTTGAAGCTCTCCTCACATGGTGGATTGTTGGTTTAGGTTGAGTTTTATCCCTTTGATAATAAAAGACCTTAAGGATTTTGATCAAATCAATTCACCAATTCTTTTGAGATTTTTACCCCGAACTACGAGGTTTTGATCCTGCCTTTGTGATGGTACGTAGGCAATGGGTTCATCCATTCAAACAACAAAATTGTAAATATAATGTATATTCTTTTCTCATCTCCCCAATCTTGTTTGCACAAATCTTTTCACAAATACCAACCTACAATACACACTTGCAAAAAGGGCTCCCTTAGAGTACTAAGGATATTTTGGGTGCTTAAAACCTTCCCATTTCATAACCAACCCCCTTACCCAGATCTCTGACATTTTTATTAGTTTTTGATTTGATAAAACTTCTTACTTGGTTTTTGTTCGCTTTCTAACCTTTCCTTTGGATAAATAGAAGTACGGTGGCGACTCGAATTGTATGCTTACTTTTGATTTAGTCAATAAATCTAAAGGTAACGAATACCCCGCTACAAAACTCTTTGTAATTCCTCAAATGACTAGTTTAAGTTTGTAGACTTGAGAGGGCTAATTGGTTGTTAAACTCTTAGATATTTTTGTAATCTGTTGAGATTATTAGATTGAGTTCTTAGTGAAGGCGAAAACACCTTGGCCGGGTGTACTGGTGTCATACGGTGAACTGACTTTTTGTATTTTTGCTTTGGAAAGCAAATGTCGCGGTTAGCAAGAGTCGCCACCGACTTTTCTTTTATCCAATAAGGAAAGGTGGAAAAGAACAGGAAAGACCTTAATTTAGATTTTGGGTTCGGGAGGTACATTATACAAAGGGAAGGTGTTAGCACCCTTTGTATCCATGGTTATCCATGGGCTCTTAATTGCTTGATCACTTATGTTTGTCTGGAAAAAGTGGTTGTGAATTGTTTAGAAAATATTTGAAAAGAGAATTTAACTTTGTAATGATTCTTGCATGAATGTATACGAAGTGGTTATCTCGTTTAGTTTTGAAAGTTATTTAGAAAAATATAACTTGACAATGATTCTAGTACGAATGTATGCCAAGTGGTGATTTTCTAATGGAGGTTTTGAAAAGTGTGAGGTGTGAAAAGTAGTTTTAGTTGTGAGCAAGCATTTAGGAGTTATACCTACCCAAGGTCTTTATGGGCATTTCCTATCCTTATGAGGGTAAAACTGTCCTTACTATTGAGAAGTAAGTAGTTTTATCCTTTGGATGTAAAAGGGTCATCGTAGGGTCATCGATTGGTCATTGAAAGCAACGGTTGTAAGGATACCTTAGCATTCGAAGGGACTATCATCATTTAACCGTAGGCTACACCGAAGGGTCATCGAGGGACAAAAATCATATATTCGAAGGCAACATCCGCGGGACTATGATTTATTTTATGATGATTTAATCGAAGGGTCTTGGCTAAGTATATCCCCACATTCGCGGGACATGACCGTAATACCATAATACCGTAGGTCAACAAAGAGAGGTCCAAGATCACATATATAGAGGCAAAGTTTTACAATTAATTAGATAGCCGTAATCGATTAAGTAATTAGGTCCACGTTAAAATTGATGAAATCAATACATTAAAATCAGCTAGGTAATTTAGGATGCATCTCCACATTAAAATTAAGTGATTCAGAATCCATCTCCATAAGGGTATCCCACACATGAGGTGGAATACCAGGTCGGCCGTTTCCTCGGGAATATGTAAGCCTTTACACCATTCAGCACACGGGTTAGAGCATCGAGATAAAGTACAATTGGAAATTGCATCACAATACAACAGTCATTAAGTCAGGCCAAATAATGCAGAATTATAATGAATATTGATCAGATAAACATAAGGCAGAACAACAAAGAAACAAAACAGCCACTGTCCCGTTCGCCCCTGCTTCGCCTAGCGAAGGCTTAGCGAGGGCTCGCTCCAGGCTCGCTTAGCGATGTGCTAGCGAGCGGCGATGGATTTTGAGTTTGACAGCAGCATGATCTCCGGAACCCTGACCTTCATGGCATTTAATTATAGGAATAGCATGGACAAACATTCAGGATATTCAGGCATACTTAAATTCATACATGAAATCATATTACATATCCGAAAATTTAATCATGATGCCTTATATATGTGAAGATTATCGATTAAAAGCATAAAACATTAGTGATACGCAAACCTGTTTGTAACTGAGCTTGGTATCGAATGGAGTTGGGCGGCGGTAGCTTCGGCGTGGATGAGCGGCCTTCAGGGTTTCTTTACTCGGAATACTCTGAGTTGATCTCCAGGGTTTCTATGCCAGGGTTTCCGTCCGTCTTCCTCTGTTTTTTCGTCCTCCCCTTTTCTGACTGAAACTTGGCTATTTATAATGCTCTTGTTGTGACCTAATGGGCTCAGAATGAAGCCCAGAAATTCTGATATTCGCAAGCTTCGCTAGGCGAGTATTGTAGCGAAGAGTTCGCTAGGCGAAGGTTTTGCTCGCCTAGCGAGCATGACAGCTTGGGCCATTTTCTGGATTGGGTCTGTTGTGAGCTGGGCTTTTGTTCCTTTAAGGTCAGTGCCTTGCGGAATAAGTTGGAGTGCTTCGAGAAATGTTTTGCAAGATTAATGGGCAACTTTTGGGGTATGACAGCTGCCCCTGTTCAATATTCTTGAACCGAGAGAGTGAGGATGGCAAGTATGCCATTCGTGGTCTGGAGGTGGAAGATTATTGAACACTAGAATGCCCCAAAAATTTGCGCTTGTCAACTAGTCTTGATGGAGATGGGCTTAAAGATGCCATCCAGGGAATTTGATGATGAGAACTTCAGAGTGCGTCGTACATTAGACGATATCTGAAGACATGGATGTCGTACCGAGTCATACGATAGACCGTATAGTGAGTCATCCATTATGCTGTCAACTTCGCTGGGGAGTCAGAGTGTGTTATGTAACACCCTTCTAAAATACCCCAATAATTAATTAAAACAACAAAATATGAATCAGAGTAGATATGCAATTTCAGGGTGTCACACTTGACACTTCACACCATTCATCAAAATAACTTGTCATGCTCGTTTATTAATCAAAATAAAACATTGCACAATTCGCAGCGGATAGAAATCTAACAACATGCAAACCATGTAACACATTACATGTAAAATTGTTCAACAACCAACAATGAAAACAAAGTAAACCATCCCGTCCCGATGTTACAAATACCAGAGCATGACTCACTAAGGAACTACACTAGACTCCAAGCACTAGCTTCTACTCAATCACTGCTCGTTACCTGAAACATAGTTGTAAGGGTGAGTTCCTCAATCGATATAATAAGCATTATAAAATATCATGTAATGCTAAGTAAATTAACACATTTCATCACCCTAATCATATCACACATTCAGCAACGACAACATCAACTCATAATCATACTCAACACAAACACAAAACACACGTATAATATTGGAATACATCCATTCATATTATACGCCATACATACATTATGAAATGAGACTCCATGCATGCGGTACCGACTATTCGTGAACACATAGTTCAACCTCACCGATCAAACCCAGATACGCCTACCAAGCTCACTAGTCCCACTCATTTGAGACCTAGTGACTCACTCACTAATTCCTCACCATGGGAATTAGCTACCACCATAAAGGCTATGCTATGCACGCTAAATCACCTAGCATGCAACCATCAACAACAATCCACAATGGACATATGCTCACACTCTAAGCCATAAACAGTCCATCCACAATTGCATACATAATAGATATATTCGCAGCATTATGCATACCATCATACATCGTCAGCATATTTATCACAGAATCATATCATGTCATGCCAAATAATAAATCACAGTATTAGCACACTCTACTAATACCTATACTGCTCCAAACAACGGGAAATGATCCCTACTATATCATACATGCAATATATCATTCACCAATATAGGCCAATCATCAAATATGTACACATAATTCCATTCCAAAACGTACACAATATTTAAATATCAATTTTTCACTTTTCAAACAGTGTTAACCTGTTAACGCATTTGGTTAACCTGTTAACGCAAGACAAAATACAATTTTTACAGTATTTCAATAGTGTTAACCGGTTAACGCCCTGGGTTAACCTGTTAACGCAAGACAGAATACAAATTTAACAGTTTTTCAACAGTGTTAACCGGTTAACGCCCTGGGTTAACCTGTTAACGCAAGACAGAATGCAATTCTAACAGTTTTCCAACAGTGTTAACCGGTTAACGCCCTGGGTTAACCTGTTAACGCAAGACAGAATGCAATTCTAACAGTTTTTCAACAGTGTTAACCTGTTAACGCCCTGGGTTAACCCGTTAACGCAAGACAGAATACGCTTTTTGGCAAATTATAACAGTGTTAACCGGTTAACACCCTGGGTTAACCGGTTAACGCAAAATAGAAATTAATTATTTTAATTATCATAACAGTGTTAACCAGTTAACACCCTGGGTTAACCGGTTAACGCAAGACAGAAAGCTGTTCCTGCGCTAACACGAACAGAATGCATAATTACCCGCATTTTTCGCCGTTGGAGGACTTCCGGACCTCCGATTTCGATTCCGTAAAAAGCTACACGTCCAGGGAATTACGACTCATCCAATTATAGATTCATTCACAGTTTTAACGTAATTTATTCATCACAATTCAGGGTATTTATCAAAACCTAATTAGAGTCGATTCAATGGCTTATTACTACCCATTACATGTTAACCCATAATACCCATTAAACGACGATAAACCCCCCTTACCTGAGTTAATCCGGCAATTGATTCTTTGACCTTCAACAATCGTGAATTCTCCTCTTGAGCCCTAGCCTCTTCTTCTCCCTTTCTCAGTTTCTTCTCTTTTCTCCCAATTATTACGTGTTCTCTATTTTCACGTGTAAACAACCTTTTTACCAAATGGGACTCTTTACTGATTCCAAAAATCATTCTAATTCCAACTTTATTATTCCAATAATAATAATCCAATAATATTCCAATTATTTAATTAAATTAATAAATATACTAATAATAATATATATGAATGGTTTATCTTTTATTTTGAAAAATAATACCCTCTCATTCATATTATCATCATAATATACTATTAAACTTAAATTAAATAATTATCATATTTTATCGGGGTGTTACATGTTACACGCTGCTGGGGATAAGGGATCAGAATGGATCATATGCTAGACCGTATCTGAATACCAGAGTGAGTTGTTCATCAGGCGGATGACTTTGCCGAGGATGAAAAATCAGAATGGATCGTACGCTTGATCGTCTCTGAGTTGCAAAATGAGACCTTCATTAAGCGGGTGATTTCACTGGGGATAGAAGATCAGACCGGATCGTATGCTAGATCGTATCTGAGTTGAAGATCCAAATGGGTCTTATGCTAGACCGTATTGGAGTTGCAGGATGAGTCGTCCGTTAGGCTGTGTCTGATGATGAAAGGGGGTAGTCGTATGCTAGACTACACTTCAGAAATGTACCGTACACTGGGTAGCATCTGAGGAGATGAAGGTCTAACTGGGTCGTACATTAGACCGTATCTGAGCAGAATGAGCCGTCCATTAGGCTGAATCTGATGATGAAAGGGGGTAGTCATATGCTAGACTACACTTCAGAAATGTATCGTACACTAGGTAGCATCTGAGGAGATGAAGGTCTAACTGGGTCGTACATTAGACCGTATCTGAGCAGAATGAGCCGTCCATTAGGTTGAATCTGATGATAAAAGGGGGTAGTCATATGCTAGACTACACTTCAGAAATGTACCGTACACTAGGTAGCATCTGAGGAGATGAAGGTCTAACTGGGCCGTACATTAGACCGTATTTGAGTTGTTGAAGGTCAGAATGGATCATACATTAGATCGTCTCTGAGTTGAAGGAGTCATATGTTGAGCTGAATCAGAATAAACCGTACGCTAGGCTATATCTGATAGTATTTGTATATGGTGTATTTGCAATAAATGTCTGGGATGGGCTTATAGATGCCATCGTTATGAGGATGTCAGAATGAATGTTGACATGGAGTATATCTGAAAGATGTAGTTGAATCCTGAATGTAATTGATAAAGATGTCCGTCTGAATGGACCTTTGTTCTGATTGTATCAAGAGGATAATTGACCTGAAAAATAAAGTTAGCTTCATGCCATGAGATGCAAATGTTGTATGCATGCGTGTGCTGTGAAATGATGTAATGAGTGAATTATGCGTCTGAAATAAATGTGAACATTGTATGCATGTATATGTTATGCAATGATGTAATGAATGCACTATGCGTCTAAAACGTTCTTCCAGGAGACTCTACTGGGGAAATAAATCTCAGTCTGCTGGTCGGAGATATTTGTATTGATGATCCTTCCTTAGCCGGGGGATACTTGATTTATGTCTGACGATGGAAACACTCAACAGAGCCTGGCTAGGGCTGGAAGAGATGACCAGTCTGTCTGGTAATGCCAACCTCTTCTGGGAAATAGCTGGTTTTTGTTGGGGAATAGAATTAGCAACGGATTCATTGGGAAGCGTGATTAGACCTTCTCCTCGATCCTGAAGTCGTGTAGTAATTGCTATTGCTATTCTAGGCATGCATTTTTGGTAAACATTGATCATATTCAGATGCATAAATCAATTCAAATTAAACCAATGGACGTTTACGCAAACAAAACAGAAAAGTAAAAACGAAATCATCTTTTTGGAAATAAAATTGTATTGATTTGAAAGAGGGCCCGTAAACAGGCAATTTGTGTACAAGGAGACAGAAATCCTAGTAAGAGGAAATTGTCAGGCAAACAAAGAGGAAGCTATGCAAAAAAAAAGTCCTATCGATTCTAATTCCACTACTGTCATTATGTCTTCAAGCATCTCATCTCCTGCTGTTGGATAGAAGTGATTAGCTTGTTCAGTCCTTTGAACTTGGGTGAAGCTGACTGGGAACAGGACATAGTCATACGCTTTAATCCCTAATTTTTGCCTGGACCGCCTTTTCAGGTTTTCAGTCCACCAGGATACCCTTTTTTGCCCAAGCCGCCTTTTCAGGTTTTCGACTTGCCGGGTGTACATTTTTATATGTTTATCCCTAATTTTTGCCCGAACCCTTTTGGTTTGCCGGGATGCCTTTACTTTTGCCTAGATACGTCGACCTAGCGGGTCTCTTTTATGCGTAGTATTTTTTAACTATGTCCGCGTTCACAGGATGCGGGAAATCTTCGCCGTCCATTGTAGCAAGTATCATGGCTCCACCAGAGAATACCTTCTTAACTACAAATGGCCCTTCGTATGTGGGAGTCCATTTACCTCTGGGATCACCTTGCGGTAGAATGATACGCTTGATCACCAAGTCGCCAATTTGATATACCTGTCTCTTGACCTCTTTGTTAAATGCCTGGGTCATGCGCTTCTGATATATCTGCCCATGACAAACAGCCGCAAGTCTCTTTTCATCAATCAAATTTATCTGATCGAGTCGAGTCTGAATCCATTCATCTTCATCTAAGTCTGCATCTTTCATAATTCTTAGAGAGGGCATCTGAATTTC
This sequence comes from Lathyrus oleraceus, assembly GCF_024323335.1. NCBI lineage: Eukaryota > Viridiplantae > Streptophyta > Magnoliopsida > Fabales > Fabaceae > Lathyrus > Lathyrus oleraceus. Next base: position 268,014,786 of record NC_066582.1, on the reverse strand, counting down.
CACTGGTAAAACGGCTTCCGTTCCATAGACTAAAGAGAAGGGAGTTGCCCCTGTCGAGGTGCGCACTGAAGTGCGATAACCATGGAGAGCAAAGGGTAACATCTCATACCAGTCTTTGTATGTTACTGCTATCTTTTGTATGAGCTTTTGGACATTGTTAGCAGCCTCCACGGCGCCGTTCATCCTTGGCCGGTACGGAGAAGAGTTATGGTTTTTTATTTTGAACTGCGTGCAGAGTTCAGTTTAGTACCATTATCAGTGATAACTCTTTCAGGAGACAACAGGTTTCTCGAATAGACATTTGATAGAATCCATCTTAGAAGTCAATAAAGTGGTATGATTCAACATATACTGTCTTAGTCGGCGAGCAGCCCAAGCCAAAGCACAGCAAGCTTTCTCGAGCTATGAGTATCTTGTTTCACAGTCGGTACCTTTTGCTAAGGCAGTATATGGCATGCTCTTTTCGACCAGACTCGTCATGTTGCCCCAACACACACCTCATTGAATTTTCTAACACGGTCAAATACATGATTAGAGGTCTTCCTTCAACTGGTAGCATCAGAATTGGAGGTTCTTGGAGATACTTCTTGATTTTTTTAAAAGCTTCTTGGCATTCATCATTTCATACCATCTCTTGATTTTTTCTCAGTAATTTGAAGATGGGTTTGCAGGTAGCAGTCAAGTGTGGGATGAATCGGGCAATGTAATTCAAGTGTCCCAAGAAACCTCTGACTTCTTTCTTGTCTATTTCAGTACCCAGATTTACAATTTCGATTGATTCCTCATGCGGCTGTATAGTCTTTTCTTCTTGCAGTAGTCTGGCAAGTTCTCCAGGGACTTCACAATCTTCCTCGCTTCCATCCTCGGCTTGGTAGATCGGATTTTCAAAGTCATAATGAACAGTAGCAGAATTATTATCAACAGGATCCAGAGTGGCTATGGATCTGCAATTTGTTACGTGAGTGTGTGCAAGAAAACATAGCTTGTTTAAAAGATGACAGGAAAGATAAAGAGCGCAATATTTGAATGCAAAAAGCCCATTGATTTATTGAATATGAATATGCTTATGAAATGACAAAACCCTTAACAAATTAGCTATTGTGCCCCGGGCATAGACACAATGCTTTAAGAAGTTCAATTGTAAAAACTAAAAAGTTGCAACACTAAAATAGGCAATAACAATTACTCCTGACTAAAGGAAATCGGGATAGTGTCTTCAGCCTTCCAATTATTGAGTCTGTCACCAATTGTTGGGAAAATCCAGCTATCCCAGTCACAATCGTTATCAGCATCTTCCACAGCATTGACAGTCTTGTCATGATTAGGCAGGGGGCAGTGATGACATTAGGAGTCTCAGGCGGATCCAATTCAAATTCTCCGGCGTCGATCATATCCTGAATTTTATTCTTCAACGACCAACAATCGTTTGTATTATGCCCGGGGCTATCGGAGTGATACGCACACCTGGCGTTGGGATTATAACTAGGAGAAGTAGTGTTGGGTTTTGCAGGAGGATCTCTGAGGGTAATTAAATTTGCTTTTAGCATACCCTGCAGTGCTTGTGCTAAAGTCATATTGATCTTCGTAAACCGCCTTCTTCCCGGGTTAATGTGCCTCACAGATTTCTTGTCTTTTTTCTTCTCGAGCAAGAGAGCCTTCAGTTCTTCCTGCCCCTTGGATAAGTTCAAGATCATCTCCTGGAGTTGAGCATTCTGAGCATGGAGATCTTTGACAGTTTGTCCGAGGTCCATTTTTCTGTTTGCATGAAAACCGTGAGAACATTGATCCCTTTAGAACACCCGTTATGCAATGTTATGCTATGCAATGTATGAAATGTTTTCAAGGACTTTTGGAATTTAAATTTTTCTTTTTTTTTTACAAAATAGAGCAAAGTTAAATCCCTAAGTCCTCGAAATGGTTAGTTCAATGCCATGATGTTATGATGATGTTATGATGTTATGATGTTAAGTAAATAACAAGCACAAGCAAGTCACACAACCATCATTCCTAAGTTTTAAGGCTTGCATGAGTTCCATAGGTAAGTACCCTCCCCACTGAAGTTTGGTTGGTTCAACCTGTCCTAGAATAGTAACCGGGTTCTAGAAGGATCTCAGATCATCGACCTTTCTTTAAGTCCACTTCAGTGCAACGCCCAGTGGTTGACCAAAGCTTCCCTAAAGTCCAATCTCAAAGAGTGTAGTATCGAGTCTCAACCAACCCCAGTCGGAACCGAAGTCAGTTATCTCACTACTTTCTAATGGCTAGGATGAGTCAATTAGGGTTCTAAAGGTCTGGTTAATGCTTTGATGACACCACGCGAATGCCAAATTTTTCCTCAAGTAAACATGAGGAACATCAGGACATCCAAAGTGTCACATTAACCGTAGCCATCATTTTAACCATTCCAGTATACGCCGGATAGTCGCGATGATCTATTGCTACTTACCTAAGGCACACTAGATCCGGGTGTAGGATCTTTCACTCAACAATACCCTTAAAAGAAGGAACAGTTTAAAACATAAATGATTTTTAAGGTGACCTCTCTCTTTGTAAGTCCCCAGCAGAGTCTCCAGTTCTGTCATACGGTGAACTGACTTTTTGTATTTTTGCTTTGGAAAGCAAATGTCGCGGTTAGCAAGAGTCGCCACCGACTTTTCTTTTATCCAATAAGGAAAGGTGGAAAAGAACAGGAAAGACCTTAATTTAGATTTTGGGTTCGGGAGGTACATTATACAAAGGGAAGGTGTTAGCACCCTTTGTATCCATGGTTATCCATGGGCTCTTAATTGCTTGATCACTTATGTTTGTCTGGAAAAAGTGGTTGTGAATTGTTTAGAAAATATTTGAAAAGAGAATTTAACTTTGTAATGATTCTTGCATGAATGTATACGAAGTGGTTATCTCGTTTAGTTTTGAAAGTTATTTAGAAAAATATAACTTGACAATGATTCTAGTACGAATGTATGCCAAGTGGTGATTTTCTAATGGAGGTTTTGAAAAGTGTGAGGTGTGAAAAGTAGTTTTAGTTGTGAGCAAGCATTTAGGAGTTATACCTACCCAAGGTCTTTATGGGCATTTCCTATCCTTATGAGGGTAAAACTGTCCTTACTATTGAGAAGTAAGTAGTTTTATCCTTTGGATGTAAAAGGGTCATCGTAGGGTCATCGATTGGTCATTGAAAGCAACGATTGTAAGGATACCTTAGCATTCGAAGGGACTATCATCATTTAACCGTAGGCTACACCGAAGGGTCATCGAGGGACAAAAATCATATATTCGAAGGCAACATCCGCGGGACTATGATTTATTTTATGATGATTTAATCGAAGGGTCTTGGCTAAGTATATCCCCACATTCGCGGGACATGACCGTAATACCATAATACCGTAGGTCAACAAAGAGAGGTCCAAGATCACATATTTAGAGGCAAAGTTTTACAATTAATTAGATAGCCATAATCGATTAAGTAATTAGGTCCACGTTAAAATTGATGAAATCAATACATTAAAATCAGCTAGGTAATTTAGGATGCATCTCCACATTAAAATTAAGTGATTCAGAATCCATCTCCATAAGGGTATCCCACACATGAGGTGGAATACCGGGCCGGCCGTTTCCTCGGGAATATGTAAGCCTTTACACCATTCAGCACACGGGTTAGAGCATCGAGATAAAGTACAATTGGAAATTGCATCACAATACAACAGTCATTAAGTCAGGCCAAATAATGCAGAATTATAATGAATATTGATCAGATAAACATAAGGCAGAACAACAAAGAAACAAAACAGCCACTGTCCCGTTCGCCCCTGCTTCGCCTAGCGAAGGCTTAGCGAGGGCTCGCTCCAGGCTCGCTTAGCGATGTGCTAGCGAGCGGCGACGGATTTTGAGTTTGACAGCAGCATGATCTCCGGAACCCTGACCTTCATGGCATTTAATTATAGGAATAGCATGGACAAACATTCAGGATATTCAGGCATACTTAAATTCATACATGAAATCATATTACATATCCGAAAATTTAATCATGATGCCTTATATATGTGAAGATTATCGATTAAAAGCATAAAACATTAGTGATACGCAAACCTGTTTGTAACTGAGCTTGGTATCGAATGGAGTTGGGCGGCGGTAGCTTCGGCGCGGATGAGCGGCCTTCAGGGTTTCTTTACTCGGAATACTCAGAGTTGATCTCCAGGGTTTCTATGCCAGGGTTTCCGTCCGTCTTCCTCTGTTTTTTCGTCCTCCCCTTTTCTGACTGAAACTTGGCTATTTATAATGCTCTTGTTGTGACCTAATGGGCTCAGAATGAAGCCCAGAAATTCTGATATTCGCAAGCTTCGCTAGGCGAGTATTGTAGCGAAGAGTTCGCTAGGCGAAGGTTTTGCTCGCCTAGCGAGCATGACAGCTTGGGCCATTTTCTGGATTGGGTCTGTTGTGAGCTGGGCTTTTGTTCCTTTAAGGTCAGTGCCTTGCGGAATAAGTTGGAGTGCTTCGAGAAATGTTTTGCAAGATTAATGGGCAACTTTTGGGGTATGACAACTGGAGTAGCTTTGAATTTCAAGCGAACCAGGATAAAATCTTTGTGTTGTTAGCATTTATTTTATGTGTGTGGTGTTGCAAAAAGTTTTTAATTCCTATGAAAACAATTTAAACCCACCTTTCTTGTTTTTCTCTACCTTTAATCTCCCCTTTTTTATGATGACAAAACCATGTATTTGATGAACAATTTTTACTTGGTTTAATCACATAAAAATGTCAGAGCAAGGTTTGTAAACTCCCCCTAAGTTTTATATTGTTAAGAATTATTTTTCAACTTTAGAATGTCAGAGCTAGGTTTGCAAGCTCTCCCTGAATTCAATACTTAAAACAATCTTAACACATATAAACATTTTAATCAACGTGAAAGAAATAACTTCCCATAAGACAAAAGCCTGGTTGTTACTCTCTTTTAGAAATGAAGACGCCTAATTACTATATTATTGATATCTTCCCATAAGGCAGAAGCCTGGATGTAATGAATGAAGTATCTTCCTAGAATGAATCAAGTTGAATATATAAGTAATTCATTCAAAGTACTGCTTGAGTGTAAGAAATTCTGGTTATCAACCTCGTCACAGTGCATGATTTGTCAGAGCTTTCATAGTCTAGTTGAATTGTCATGAGAAATAATGCCTGGTTTCATAGCCTGGTTGTATTCATCTGAATTAGAACTTCATCTGGTTCAGAGCTTGTATATGCATGGTTCAACTGAAGCACTAGGTTCAACAAACACCTTGTTCAGAACAGAATGCCTGGTTCTTTACAAAAAAAAGGTTAGGTTGCTATGAACTTATGAACTCAAACCATCTTGGTTAATGCCTTAGTACCTGAAACACTTGGTTAACATGATGGTTTCAACATCTGATTCAGACTGTCTGAGCAAATCACTATATTCCTCGGGGTTTGGTTAGGTTCATATTGAGTTTCAGTGTCAGAGGAAATATTTATGGTTAGGTTAGAAGAATCAGGGGTAGATGGTTCGTTATTTCAGATTCGTTCCATGAACACATCAAAAATAGGTACATCAATAGGTTGATATGGTGGGGTTGTTGATGTGGGTGTGTTTTCTAGAAAGGCATAAGCTTTCGACATGGTTAAGGGAAATGAAGTAGGTGTGGAAAAGTCAGAGTCAGAAGGATGGTTGTTTGTATCAATAGGTTTAGGGGAAGATGAGGTTGTTTCAGAAGTGGTACATATATTTATTGTTAGTGGTGTAGTGATTGTTATGGTGGTTGATTCAATAAACGTTGAAGTGGGTATATGAATTGTGACAGAAATGGATGACATGGTAGTGGTGGTTGCTTCAGAGGCACTAGAGGATTTTGGAGGAGAGATGGTTATAGTTCTAAAAGGAATGTATGATGGCGGAGAAGGTTGAAGAGGAATAGATGAAGTAGATATAACAAAACTTACAGAGTGAAAAGGAGTTTTAATCATAGATGTCTTACCATGATTCCCAAAAGAAGCTACTTCAGAAGACCTAGCAACCTCAGAACGAACATGTTATAATTCTGGTCTCATTGTGTCCTTTAGAATGCTAAGTCCAAAAGTCCTAGAAACTTTAGTGGGAGTTCTGACATATTCAAAAGGTCATTCACCAGAAGATATAGGCTTCCTTTTCCTTTTTAGAGAATACACATCTTCATGGGTTTCAGGAAGTTCCTCAAATATTAACACATCCTGAGGACGACCCTTTTCCAAACATGTAGCAGTGTAATGTTCCAGAACATCCTTAAATTCTTCCTAAGAGAAGAGAGGATAATCATCCAATGACATACTTCTATAACCAATAAATGTCTTGTCTAGAAGTTCTGAAGGATTAACAACATTTGTAATTAGGCACATGTGCTTCAGAGTGTTTCCACTAAAATGTTTCCCAATTAAAAAATCAACTTCCTTCATTATTCCAGCATCAATAAGCTTATTTATTAGTTTTCTCTCAAATAAGATGTCATAAATCAATCTACCCATATGTATCCAATCTCTCTTCTTAGCACCTCAATTTCTAGTTTCCTTGACCATTTCCCTCAGATACTTGAAAAGAATTAAGGGTAGATTTATCTTCTCACCAATTTCTAGATAGTACAACATGTACTTCTGACCAATATTGATGTAATCTAGAGAGTTTATAGCCTTTCTATGATGAATCCATCCTAGAATAATCTTGAACCAGATTCTAAGATTGTCATGAAGATCCTTAGCATTAGATGAGGACTTTCCATTCTTAAAGATAACATTTGCAATCTCTGCAATCTTATCCTTATTTGCAACCATACCAAAACATCTCTTCCCAAAACCAACATGACCCAGAAGAGTAGCAATTGACTTTTCAGAAATGGATATCTTGTGAACCAACACATATGACGTCACTTGAAGATTTGAAGCTTCAACGAATACCCAGAATTGCTTGACTAACTAGTCATAAACCGGTCTTTTGAGACGTTCAAAATAGCCTTACCACCCATGAGATCTTAAAGTCCTAAATAGGTTATATCCATTTGCTTTAAGTTTATAAAAATCCACCATTAATTCACACAGAACCCTTGAATCATCAACTAGAGTATTCAAAGCGAGTTCTTGAAGTCCTTCGAGAACTTGTTCTTGAGTTTTCTTAGTAGAGGAAGCCATTGATGAAGAAAGAAAAGGGTTTTAGGGTTTTCAGAGAATTTTAGCTCAAAGAGTGAAAGCGTGGGTTGTGAGAGTAGCGAAAGTGTGTGAAGTGAATTTAAATATAAGTTTTTGTAATCATGAAAAGGTTTAGAATGGTGCAAAAATTCTGACAATGGGGTAAAGCGTGAGAGATTTTACCTAATCCCAAGGTTTATTCACCCAACATGTCACATCATCTGATAAAAAACAGCTCAATTTTCTATCACAGTTGTCTTAAAACTGTTCCACTAATTCGGACTGGTTGACAACTATTTAATGAATAACTATTTAGTATCCATAAATAAGATTTATCTAACCATACAAACTCTAACTGGATACATATGAACTTATGAAACCTTCTCACTTCAGAAGACGCACACGTTCAGAACAACCAACAAATCTCAGAGTCTCAATTTGTCATTCTGAGAGATAAAACTTTTAAGAAAAACATCTTTTTCATTCTGGACATAAGTGCATTTTTAAAATTTTCAGAATGCAAACAAATTTATCTTCAGTAAGGGGCTTTGTAAAGATATCACCTAATTGATGGTCTGTATCAATAAATTTTAAATTTAAAATACCCTTCTGAACATAGTCACGAATAAAGTGATGTCTTATATCAATATGTTTTGCTCTATAATGCAAAATAATATTCATAGATAAACAAATAACATAAGTATCATCACAGAGTATAAGAATGTTACTCTCATATATCTTGAACTATTCTAGATGACCTTTCATCCAGAACATCTGAGTGTTGCATCCAGAGGCTGTTATATATTCAACTTCAGTAGTTGAAAGTGCTATTGTTGATTTCCTTTTGCTGGACAATAAGATTAGATTATATCCCAGAAACTGAAAGCTTCCAGAAGTGATTTTCCTATCAAGTCAACCTCCAAAATAGTCAGGATCATAATAACCCACTAGCTTGTAGTCTTTGGATTTTCTATAGCACAAGTCAAGGTTAATCGTACCTTTCAAATACCTGAAGATCCTCTTAACAGATGTTAAGTGAGACTCTCTAGGATCTGATTGGAAACGAACACACAAATAAACACTAAATAAAATGTCAGGCCTAGAAGCAGTCAAATATAAGAGAGAACCAATCATACCTATGTATACCTTCTGTTCTACCTTAGCACTTACCTCATCCTTCTCAAGGATGCATGTAGGATGCATATGAGTCTTTGACATCTTACATTATGACATGGCAAACTTCTTCAGAAGTTCCTTGGTGTACTTTCTCCGATGGATGTACGTTCCTGATAGACTTTGATTGATCTAAATCCCTATAAAGAACTTGAGTTCTTCCATCAGACTCATCTCAAACTCTGTCTATATAGACTTAGCAAATTCTTTGCATAAAGTAGCATTAGAAAAACCAAATATTATGTCATCAACATAAACTTGAACAACAAGAATTTCCTTTTTTAATGACTGACAGAATAGTGTTGTATCAACTTTCCCTATGGTGAAATCATTTTCTAAAAGAAAATTACTTAGTCTTTCATACCATGCTCTGGGAGCTTGTTTCAGACCATTCAATGATTTCTTTAGTTTGAAAACAAAATCTGGATTTTTAGGATTTTCAAAACCAGGGGGTTGGTGTACATACACTTCCTCAATAATGTAGTCATTCAAAAATGTACTGTTAATATCCTTGAGATATAAAATGATATTATGATTAACTGCAAATGAAATTAAGAGACGATTAGACTCTAACCTGTCAACTGGTGAAAAGGTTTATGTATAATCAATTCCCTCTTGATAACTATAACCTTGTGAAACTAGTCGAGCCTTCTTTCTAACTACCTCTCCTTGTTTGTTCAGCTTATTTCTGAAGACCCATCTTGTTATAATAATGTGAGTTCCTTTGGGTCTTGGCACCAGATCCCAAACATCATTTCTGGATAATTGGTTGAGTTCTTCTTGCATATCCAGAATCCATTATGTGTCTTCAAGTGCTTCATCAATTGATGTAGACTATATCATAGACACGAAACCCATAAGACTTTCTTCAGAGGACTTGAATGAGGATCTGGTTCTGACAGGTTCAGACTTGTCGCCCATAATCAATTCTTCAAATGTAAAGATCATTTTCTGTGCCTTGTCAGAGGAGTCTGAGCTTCAACAACTTCTGGTTGAGGAGCTTCAGAGTCTTTAGCTTTAGCTTCTGAAGTCTTTCCTTCAGAACCTGAGTAAGTGATCTCCAGATCTTCAAATTTCTCAACTAGTTTTGAATTTTCAGAGTCAAACTTATCATCGAATCTGACATGGCCTGATTCTTTAACAATCTGTGTCTTAGTGTTATACACTTGGTAGCCTTTTGAGCGTTTAGAGTATCCTAATATAATGCACTTATGTGCCTTATAATCAAACTTTCTCAGATTCTCTTTAGTGTTCAACATAAGACAAGAACATCCAAAAGGATGAAAATATGAAATGTTGGGCTTCAAATTCTTCCATAATTCATAAGGAGTCTTACCCAGAATAGGTCTTATAGAGATCCTGTTATGAATATTACATGATGTGTTGACTGCCTACTGCCCAAAAGTGCTTAGCCACATTAGTCTTGCTGATCATGGTTCTGGACATCTCTTGCAGAGTCCTATTCTTCCTCTCTATAACTCCATTTTGCTATGGAGTTCTAGGACAGGATAAATCATGGGAAATACCATTAGCATCAAAAAGTTTTTCAAAATCTTTGTTTTCAAATTCGCCACCATGATCACTTTAGACTTTTACAATTATGAGATCTTTCTCATTTTGCACTTGAGAGCAGAAAGTAGAAAACATATAATGTGACTAATCCTCGTGTCTAAGAAATTTCACCCATGTCCATCTGATGTAGTCATTAACAATTACTAGTCCATACTTCTTACCATTGACATAGGCCGTTTTCACTGGACCAAACAAGTCAATGTGCAGAAGTTCCACTGGTCTGGAGGTTGAAACAACATTTTTAGCTTCGAAAGAAGTTTTAGAAAACTTGTCTTTCTGACATGCTTCACAAAGGGCATCTGAAGCAAACTTCAGATTTGGCAGGCCTTTGACTAAATTAAGCTTGTTTAGTTGAGAAATCCTCTTCATGCTAACATGGTCTAATTGTCTATGCCATGTCCATTGCTCTTCATTAACAAACATAAGACATTTTACATTATGATTTTTCAAATCAAAAAGCCTGATCTTGTAAATGTTGTTCTTCCTCTTTCCATTGAAAAGAACTAAGCCATCCTTTTGATTGACAACTTTAAAGGAGTTTTGATTGAAAATAATGTCATAACCATTGTCACTTAATTGACTTATGGATAATATATTATGCATTAATCCTTCAACTAAAATAATATTAGTAAAGGAAGGGAGTGTACTGTTACCTACTATTCCGGAGCGAATGATCCTCCCTTTCTGATCACCTGCAAATCCGACAATGCCTCCAGGCTTTGGAACATATGCCTTCTTCTCATCATGTGCCGCGAGCATCTAGAGTTCAGGTACCATGGCTGGTGTCTTAACTCTACTGCTAAGGATATCTGCAACATATACTATCTTATCCTTAGGTACCCATATCTTTATAGGTCCTTTTGGGTTAGTCTTCCCAGAGTTCTTAACAAACTTGGGTTTCTGTGCAAGATATTTATACATGAATGCATGATTAGAACGTGCATGAGGTTTTGTTTTAGCCTTAGGTTTATAAATAGTTATAACTTTAGGCCTAACATTGTTTTGTTTCCCAGAAGGAACAAAATGTGACTAAAGAGTATTTGTCTTGTCATTTTTTTCAGAATCACATTTGTCATCAGAATCATAGCTGATACCCCTTGTACCGTTTCTGCTAACGCCATAAATCATGGAAGCCATCAAGCTTCTATTCAGGCTTCTAGCAAGAAATTTCAAGAAAGATTTATCATATTTGTTTATGATATCACCAGAGCATGTAGAGACTTTAGAAAGAATTTTCTTTTCAGGTTTGAGACTCTTGCTTAGAGGCACATAGTTATTGTTTTTCAAAATAATATTTTCTCTACTCAAACTTGAAAAATATTTCTGAAGCTTACAATAAGCTTCTGATTCAGATACATGAATCTTTTTTAGATCCTTGTATTTGTCCAGAAGATTTTGATACATTTCCAGAACTTTTGATAAATTAGATTCAAGCTCAGAACGAGAGAGTTAACAAAACACCTCTTTAAAATTTGACTCAGATTGAATTGTTTTTGCAAGAGCTTCTATGCAAGACATCACCGCCATGTTAGACTGCCCTTCTTCAGTATCATCTTCTGAAGACTCTGAATCGTCCGATGTAGCCATTAGACCCTTCTTCTTTTATCTGAAGTTCTTTCTTGGCCTTTATTTCTTTAACTCGGGACATTCATTCTTGAAGTGGCCATGCTCCTCGCACTCAAAGCACGTGAGTTCTTTGCCAGCTTTAGCCTTCTTGGATCCAGAAGTGGACTCAGAATGACAACATGTCCTTCTTTGTCCTCTAAATTTTCCTTTTCTTTCAGAGTTGATTAACGCATCTAGATGGAAGAGACAATTCATCTTCTTCTTCTAATTCATCTTCAGACTCTTCATCAGTTTCAACTTGAAGAGGTCCAGTCTTCTCAGATCTTCCTAAAGGCTTTAGAGCAATAAACTTTCTCTTTCTCTTGGGCTCATCTTCCTCGAGCTCAATCTCATCGCTTCTTAAATAACTATCCAATTATTTAAGAGAAGTGTTGTTCAGATCCTTTGATTACTCCAGAGTTGTTACCATAGGTCTCCAACGCTTAGGTAAACTTCTGATGATCTTTTTAAAATCATCAAAAATTGAACACCCTTTGCCCAGAAACTTAAGTCCTGTAACAAGAGTTTGAAACCTTGAAAACATGTTCTCAACAGTTTCTTCATCCTCCATCTTGAATGCTTCATATTTTTGAATCTAGGCAAGAGCTTTGGTTTCTTTGACATGTGCATTTCCTTCACACGTCATCCTTAGAGAATCAAATATAAATTTGGAAGTATTTGTGTGTAAGACCCCAATTTTGACCCTAAGATCCCTCATGGCATCATAACATTGTATTTGCATTGCCTCAAGGATCATAAGCACCTTGGCTCCTTACCTTTGAGTGGGATCTCTTGTGAGTTGGTTTGGGATCACCAAGCATGCTTGAATTGTATATTATTGCTTTTCTCATTTTTATTTACTAACCAAAAGCACAAAAATATGTCACTAACATCTCTTGTTTGTAGCTTGAGCAGTCACAATGACTAAAGCTTCCAGGAGATCCTATGTGCATTGATAGGGCCAATTGGAGGTGAAAGAAAGCATGGAAATGGTTCCCAAATCTATCATCCATCAAATATGCCTCCCAAGTATCTCAATTCATCATTTTGATCAAATCAAATCAAGGGGTTTGAGGCTTGTTTCCCAAGGAAACCCTAATTCACCTGTTCATCAACTGTGCCTTGCTCATGAAGCAACCTCAACCCATGATAAAATACAATCAAGGGAAGTTATTTCACTCATCATTTAATTCATATTTGAACTTATATGAGTGTCCTCAATCATCAATTCATCAAGATATGAGGTTTGGACTTGAGAAGTTGATCAGTCAATTCATCTGACTATTTTGAAATACACTGAGACCTAACTTTTGATGTGTTTGACAAATGGAGATGACCCCAAGAGAAAAAAAATGTTCTTAAAGACCATATGAATAACTTTCATGTTCATCAAAAATTTATTTGAAGCTTGGAAGGTCATCATCCATTCCAAGACATTATAGGTCATTTTGACAGAAACCCTAATTTTGGGTCAACTTCCCAAGGACATAACTCCTTCATTTTTCATGATTTTTAGGTGGGATCAAATGCATTAGAAATCTTAACATTTCTAATTCAAATGTTATGTTGAGAAAAATTTCAAAATCCTAAACGAAATACATGTGATAATGCAAAACATTATAGGTCACTTTGGACCAAATGCATTGAAATGTGAAAAAGTCCAACTTCAAGTGCCCATAACTTCTTCATCAAAAATCCAAATAATGAAATATTTAAGTCAAAATTGATTATCTTGAAAAGGTATACAACTTTAATGTTGAAGATTTTGTCATTTGGAGCTTGCATCAATGAGACAGAAGGGCTTGAACTTTGGCCAATTTTGAAAATCTCACATGTGCATGTTTTGCACCCCACACTTCATGACTACTTTTCATCAATTTCCAAGGCTCAAATGGAGTTTTGATCAACATAACAAATTATCCTTATGCAAAAAGCTTTCCAACCATTACTCATGAGGTGGTGTTTCAAGTTTGGACATAGCATTTTCGAAGGCTTAAACATTATGGTGCAATTTTGGAAAATCATTTAATTTGCATTGCATGAGTCATTACCACATAACTTGCACGTCCAGTTTGCATTTGATGATGTTCGTTTGCCAAATCCAAGTGGAATTGGGCCCTCCATGCGCCTGTACAGGCCCATGCATTGAGGCCCTTTCCATTCATGCAAGTTTGTGATCATGCATTTTCAGCTTGCCTTGCCTATAAATACAATGCATATGAGCTTCATTTCACTAACCTGAAGGCGCCCTACATGCTGTGCAATTGAAATCCCACCCTCACACCAAAGGAACTATCTCACTTTTCTTTCAATTTTCAGATCTAGAATTCAGTTGCCTCGACTATTTTCTCAGATCTTAAAGTTCCTATACCTCTTCACCTTGATCCATAGTGTGAACTGTAAGCATTAGCATCAAGAAATTGTGACTCCAAACCCTGCAAATCAGAGGTTTACCTCAACTGTTATTTTCTTCGAACCAGCTTGTATAGTGCTTATTTCTTATTGTTATTGTGTGATCTAAAGTCCTCTGCATAGAGGCAACATTATTGTGCTTTCAATTTTCAAAAATCATGAAGTTCATTTGAACACCACAGATCTTCCATCTCTTATTTCTCTCAGTGTAGAAATCTAGAGTGGATTTGGTTGGTACAAGGGTGATGTACATCACCCCAGCTCTCGATTAATCTCAGTCGTGCCATGTTATGACTTATAATAATGCTACATGTGATGCATTGACCAAGGAACATGGTAGGCGCGCGCGTATGGGCCTCATGATTTGCCATCTCAATTAATGAGCTCAGATCAAATGGTCCACGCATTTTTCTATTTTCTAATTTCTGATTTTAATTCTTTTATTTCTTTTAATTCCATTTCTTTTTTAAAAATTCATATCTCCTTCATTATTGGTCCAAAAAATATGAGACCAACTTCATTTTTCTCCTTTTAATTTCTACTTTCTAAAAATGATTTTTAATATTTTTTATTTTATCATATGATATTTTTTAGTAATTTTCTCTTTTATGGTTATTTTTAATTCATTTAAAATAGTTTTTGATATCCAAAAAATACAACAATATTTTTCCAACCTCTCTGAATGATGATAGATCTATGAAAAATATTCTCATCAGTTTATTAATTGATTTGAGATTTTAATTCAATTAGGTTATTTTTATGCATTTTTAATTGATTTAAAATGGTTTCTGACTTCTAAAAATGCTGAAATTTTTTGTCAAACTTTGTTTGACCTTGTTGAACTTGGGATAATTCACTTGGACTTTTCAAAGTTAATTTGAAGTGAGTTTGAAGTTTGACCTTTCTTTGTTATTTTAATTCAAGTTTTATTTTAATATTAAAAAATACCAAAAATATTTTATTTGTTTCTTGACTTCTAATCTTCATCTAGCTTCTGTTTTCTATTGTTTGACCTTGATCTTCTCTATTTTTGGTTAATGCTTGTTGATTATCTCATTCTATTTCCATTAATGTACTTTAATTTTCATTCTTCTTCTTCTTCTTCTTCTTCTTTTTCTTTTTTGATCAATGAGTTAAAGATTGGTGGTTAGCATTGATACATGGAGGTTTAACCTTCCTTGATTCAAATCTAATTCATCTTGATCATGGATCAAGTGAATGACTTTGCATTAAGGATAGGTTGCTTCCTAAATCATGCAAAGAACCTAAATCAATACAAGATCATTTCTCATCTTCTTTTGGCATGACAAGTTGTTGGAGTTTGATTCACTAATCAAAATCTCTAACTTGTGTTATTGCCTACATTATTATTGACCGGCCTCAGATAGTTGTGACTTCTACATAAGTCCAATTACGATTGCTTAACATAACGCTAAATTGCCTTATGGCACACTAACTCTAACACTAACCATTAACCATTAACATTTAATTCTTGCTCTTTACAATTATGCAATTTACTATTTTTGTACATAGTATTCATTTGCTTTTTCCTTTGCTCATTTGAGCACATGTTTATGTTAATGCAATTTTCCTTTTGCTCATTTGAGCACATAATTGTGTATATGTTATTGTGCTTGTGTTTTGTTTTGATTGTTGTGGACCAAATGCAAAATAGACAAATGGACTTAGTTTCTAGGACATTCCCTATGCAAAATTGGAGTAAAAGGACCTTAATGTTGAAGATGGATTAAAAGGACCAAATCTCTAAACTCACTCTTGTCCATTCTTGATTTGCATCATAGAACTTTTTTATGTGTGTGCTTTTATGTTAGGGAATCCTATTTGAGCCAAATTGAAGAACCATTGCCATGTTCATCCAAAGTGAAAGATACAAGAGCCATTGGGGATCTTCTAAGAGCTTATTTGATTATGTTGATTGCTTGAGCTTACACTTATATTGCTTGCATATTCCAAAGGATGGGAGCTACTTGGATCATCAATATGATCTCAAGAGAGGAACTCCATTTGTGGTCTTGTTTCTTATCCTTCATCTCTTGTGTGATTAGGACTTTAGCCATTCTTCTTCTTCCCTCCACTCTAACCCAAGCCAAAAAAAATTGTGCAAACATTAACACTTCTTTTTAAACATTAGAAACCTAAGCATTATGCTTTTTATTTTCAAATTTTCTTTTCATAACACTTATTTTGAATTGAACCTTTAAGTCAACTTTGACCATATTTTGTAAATACTTTTTGTTGGTAAATATAACTCATTCAAATACTTTTGTGGTTTCAATGGACACTTTCTTAATCAAAAACTTTTCATAACCTTTAGCTATTAGGTTTTAGTTATCCTTGAGGTAGGTGTAATACTCACCTATATCCTTAGTGATGGACAATGAGTCTTCCATGCTTATTATAGGGTTAACCCCTCACTAGCATGTTGAAGCTATCCTCACATGGTGGATTTGTGGTTTTAGGTTGAGTTTTCTCCCTTGGATAACAAAATATCTTAAGGCTTTTGGACCAATCAATTCACCAACTTGCACTACGCCAAAAACTGGAATAGACAGCGCACCTTAGAGGGCGCTTTCTTAAAGAAGCGCACTCTAAAGTGAAGAGAAAAATAAGGAGGAATAGACAGCGCACTTTAGAGGGCGCTTTTGCAACAAAGCGCCCTCTAAAGTGAAACGAAAAAATAATGAGGAAATGGAGGGACACCAATAGAGGGCGCGTTTATGAAAGCGCCCTCTAAGGGTACCCTTAGAGGACGCTTTTAAAAAAGCGCTCTCTAAGTCCATGTACATTTCAGTTTATAAGGCGCTTTTGGAAAGCCTTAGAGAGCGCTTTTTTAAATAAGCGCACTCTAAAGTGAAGAGAAAAATAAGGAGGAATAGACAGCGCACTTTAGAGGGCGCTTTTGTAACAAAGCGCCCTCTAAAGTGAAGCGAAAAAATAATGAGGAAATGGAGGGACACCAATAGAGGGCGCGTTTATGAAAGCGCCCTCTAAGGGTACCCTTAGAGGGCGCTTTTAAAAAAGCGCTCTCTAAGTCCATGTACATTTCCAGTTTATAAAGCGCTTTTGGAAAGCCTTAGAGAGCGCTTTTAGAAGCGCCCTCTTAGGCCCCCTTTAGAGGGCGCTTTTTTTACACAAGCGCCCTCTAAGGTCCCCTTTATTAAACATTAAAATTATAACATATATACTGCATGTCTCTTTATTTTCCCTCTCTATATGCTATTTCGTTTACGTAACTGGGTTTTCTCTCTACTGCGATTACTCTCTACTGCGATTACTCTCGTCCTCCGTTCGTTCTCCCTCCCTCACCGTCGTCGTCGCCGTCGCCTGTTTCTGCTGTTGCGTTCACGTTCACTGAGTTATCTGCGTCCATCATCGCTGTTCACTTTCTTCTCCATCGTTACCGTCACCTTGAAGGTATTTCTCTTCTCCATCGTTACCGTTCACTTTCTTCAGGTGTTTGATTAGGGCATTTTCTAAACTGAGTTTTACATTTTGTGCATTATGTTGATTAATGTTGTTTAGGGAAAACGAGCACTATATGGTGTTCATGAGCACCTTGTTGTAAGGTTTTTTATTTCTGATTGAAAACTGATGTCATTTGGAGTGTATTTGAGCTTGTGCTTGGAAGTTTGATGATTATGGATGCAAGTTTGTTCATGTTCCAAACACCATAAGTTTGCATTGGTCTTTTGTATGCAGTAGGTGTGTGTGAGTTTGTATTCAATAATGATGAAAAAAAGAGAGAGTTTAGATTGTTGTAACATGAGAGAAATGGAAGGTATATGAATGTGTTTTTTGTGTAGCTTCACGAATATGGTCATTGTCTTACTTGGGTCTTATTGAATCATTTCTATATTACAGATAAAATGGCTAACCAAGACGATACCCATGACGCGAGTGGATCACGTAACAATGTTGAAAAAGAAATCAAACGAGGATTGACTGTTATGAAGTCAATCATTTGTGCAAGAGACAAGGGTGAAAAATTTGAAGTACATTGGAGTGCTGAAGACCAACTAATTGAGCCTAACGGTTCAATGTTGGCAAGTTACATTGGTTCCCTTGTTCGACAACATATTCCGATTACATGTGATAATTGGAGAAGTCCGGAATTGAAGGTTGGCAAAGAAAAAATATGGTCCGAGATACAGGTACTTACCATATATTATTATATGTTTTTTTTGTTGACTATTTGTTGACCATATATTGTTATAATATTACTTATAATAACACACTCCATTTGTATGTTTTTTAGAGATCCTTTCACATCGATGAAAGCCGGCAAAAATATTGTATTCAATTGGCCGGAAAAAGACTCCGAGGATTTCGATCCTTTTTGTCCAACAAATTTCTCAAGGATGAGGAAGGAAACTTTGTTGAAGCAGAACGGCCAATGAAGTATGCGGAGATTATTTCAGCCGAAGAATGGGATAACTTTGTCGCCAAACGAAGAAACGAAAAATTCCATGTAATGTCTATTAATTATGGTATTATACAATTGTTAAGTTACTTGGTTCTAATATGCCTTAAACTTTTTTATCCAGGAAGTAAGCGACAAAAATCGGAAAAGGGCATCAAAACCCGCGTATCCGTACAAAAAAGGGCGTACGAGATATGCACGGTTACAACAAAGAATTGTGAGTATATTCAAATGCTATGAGCTTATACATTGTCACAATATGTTATAATTGATGATCTTATAATCTGATTCAATTTGTAGCTAACCGAGGAGAAAAGTGACGCAACATCTCTTCCGGAGCACGTATTGTGGAAGGCTGCTCGGGTTGGGAAGGATGGGGTTGTCGTTGAAGCGGTTCAAAATGTTTATGACGAATGTGTAAGTATATGAAACATTATTTCTTTAATTATATCGAAAATTTTGTTAGACATATAATTCATTTTTAATCTCCTCTAATAATATTTCAGGAGACTTTATCCCAAACATTACCTTCAACCGAGGTCCAAGATTGCAGGAGCGTACTTAGTCGAGTACTAAATGTTCCTGAGTATTCCGGTCGTGTGAGGGGTAAGGGTTTTGGTGTGACTCCGTCGTCATTTTATAAAAAACCAAAAACAAAAAATCCTACCAACAAAGAGGTGATGGACACCTTGGCGGAGTTAAGGGCACAAGTACTCGAACTGCAAAAGGAGAATGCAAGGTATAGAGAGGAAAGGTGCGGCTCCGAGGCAAAAGATACTAGTGACCGAGCTAGTATCAATTGTCAACCAAAATTTCCCGAGGTAATTATATATGTTATTATGAAATTAAAATAACACTTTTTTACTTGACACATATATACGTTAACAATAACATTTATTATTGGTTTAGGGCATTACACCTTGTCAGCTGTATCTATCGTCACCAACTTATCGCATGGTTGGCAAGGGAAAAGTGCACAACACTTCGGGTGAATTACTTCACCATAATCCCCTCCCGGTGGGATATATGAAAGTTTCGGTTGACCTTGTATTAGATACCGACGCGCTTCTACCATTACCTGACGTTGTTTCAGAGACAACGTTGATGCGAGAAGCAGTCGGATCCTTTGTTGGATGGTCGTCAGATCTAATTTTCCCAGATGCTGAGGTATATATGTTCTAAATGATTATGAATATTTAGTATTCACATTTCAATTCAGCTACAATTATGATATTTAATCAATCCTTATTACATGGTAATGTTAGACTCCTACAAGACCCACACATAAAGCTGGTAAAGGGATTTCAAGACGCATCGAGTCGGTTGCATCTCAAAAAGAGGTACAAATATATATACCCATTGAATTATATACGCAACGATTCTGTTGCATCACAAAAAGTCATGATTTAATTTATATGAATTTTTAGGTTCCCGGTCGAAAGTTGAAAAAAGCTGGTAACGATATTCCAACGACGTCCGGGACAAAATCTCAAATTATGATGCGTCTTGAGAAAATGGTGGAAGAGTCCGATATTATGCACGGCGCCATCCGTAGTGTAGATTTTGATGAAGGTGTTTTCGGATTTGCTCATTCCGAAATAATTGCAAAGGAGGACATGCAACAACTTTTTGAACACGAAGAATTGGGCATCGCTGTCATTCATACATACATATGGTACTCCGATCAATCTATTATTTACTTAGTTGAACAATTTATTTACACATTTCAATGAGTAGTCTAATGTTTATTATGTTTCTATTTAAGGTATATGTATGTAACATTGATGCGGGGAACTGAATTGTGTAACCGATTCAATTTTATTGCTGCTTCCCGTATCAACACAACGTTTATAACGAAAAATCCAACATCCGTAAAGAATGAACTAGTCGATAGATTCACGGCGGCCGGCGATAATACTACACCCAGTTTGTATTTTTTACCGTTTAATTCTGGCAACGGGTTAGATTTTCTTTCTAATAATTTCATTCTAATCTATGTATATCTTTTACGTAGAAAATTTTCATGCATCTAAATTTTTGTTTTATTTTACAGTGGTCACTGGGTGTTGGTTGCTATGGATCTTTCGAGACTAATGGTGTATTATCTTGATTCGTTATCGGGTGATTGGAGTAAATATCCGAGTATGAAGAAGACGGTTGACGCGTAAGTGAAATTCCCCTAAATATTCGTGTGTATTTGTATATTTAATTATGCCTGTCAGATTGATCTCAATATACGTTTTTATTTTGTTAGGGCAATACTAAAATTTAGATCGAAAAAGAATTACCGTAATAGGAAGGACATTACCTGGATCAGAGTTCAGGTATATATTAAGTATCTTATTTTTGCTTATAATAGTGTTTATTTTTTTGCTTATAATAGTGTTTGTAAGAAATTAACTATATATATATTGTTTGTTTTTCTGTGTAGTGTCCTCAGCAAAACAATTCGGTCGATTGCGGATTTTTTGTATTGAGATTTATGAGAGATATCATTGCGTTGAATCGTATAGACATCCCAAAAATGGTATGGAATAATAACTTAGGGTTTATTTTAATATTATCGGATATTTCATCTAATTTGTTACTAAATCATGAATATGTTTTATTCTCTTAATTGTAGTACTTTGAGGAATACAAATCTTACTCAAGAGCTCATTTGGATGAAATGAAGGATGAATTGTGTCAATTCATTGTTGATCAAAGAATCATATAGCTAGGTTGTATATTGTTGTACATATATGTATGGAATGTTGTTGTTGTATGCTGTTGTTGTATATATGTTGTATATTGTTGTTGTACTTTTACTAAATCATGAATATGTTGTTGTATATTGTTGATCAAAGAATCATATATTAATGTTGTATATATGGAGGATTAATGTTGTATATAAATGGATTCATGTTGTATATATCAATGGATTAATGGTGTATAACATTGGATTAAAGGATGAAATCAATATGAATTTTACACTTTTGCAGCATGCGAACAGGTTACCAATTAAATATCCACTGTTTTTCAAACAAATTTTTTTAAAATAACTAACACTTTAGAGGGCGCTTTCTGTAGGAAGCGCCCTCTAAACACTTTACATTGACAACTTTAGAGGGCGCTTTGTCCAGAAAGCGCCCTCTAAACACTTTACATTGACAACTTTAGAGGGCGCTTTTTCCAGAAAGCGCCTTCTAAGGTGTCCCTTTATGGACCACTCCAGAGGGCGCTTTTTTCTGAAAGCGCACTATAATGTGGCCCTTAAAGGGCCACTTTAGACAGCGCTTTCTCCAGGAAAACAAACCGCTGTCTTTACCTATGCCAGCGCCACTTTAGAGGGCGCTTAAAAGCGCTGTTATAGGCCAAAATAAGCGCCCTCTTTTCCCTTATTTGGCGTAGTGTTGTTTTGAGATTTTTACCTCGAACTACGAGGTTTTGATCCTAATCTTTTTTAAGATGGTACGTAGGCAATGGGTTTATCCATACAAACACAAATTGTAAATAACTTGTATATTCTTTTCTCATCTCTTCAATCATGTTTGCACAAATAAATTTTCACAAAATACCAACCTTACAACAAGTGTGAAAAGGGATCCCTAAGAGTACCTAGGATTTTTTGGGTGTTTAAAACCTTCCCATTGCATAACCAACCCCCTTACCCCGATCTCTGACATTTTTACTAGTTTTTGATTCGATAAAACTTTTAGGTTTTTGTTCGCTTTCTAACCATTTATTTGGATAAATAGAAGTGCGGTGGCGACTCGACTTGTATGGTTTACCTTGGATTTAGTCAATATCTCTAATGGTAACGAATACCCCGCTACAAAAAAGTGGCGACTCTGCTGGGGAAGATTTGCCTAGTGGGTTTTGCCTACTGTTCATATTTGTTGTATTGTTTTGTATATTATTTTTGTGACATATTTTTGTGCAATTTGGGATTACTATATTGTATGTAATGATTGAATTGCTTGAATATTAATTCCTTGTATGCTTGGTGATCTTTGTGAGATGAGTTCTATACCCGAACTCGAGTGCACTTAGGATAGGAGAATGGCATAGTCTTGTCAACTTGTATGGAGTTATTCCTTAGCAAGTCGACTTGCAAGCCCATTCACTTGGTGGAGGTCATGTTGGGATTAATAATGTCACATGCGTAGTCGTGGTTAGACATTACTCTTTCCAATATAGACCTTAGAAGCCAAGGACCTTAGTTTACCAAGCCCATCTTTGCCTATTTTTAGGACGTAGTGCGAAGGTCGTTCAAGTGTAAGATTTGATACGATTTTTACGCGATACTACACTCATAAGAGTCTCTCTTGAGAATATTTTTGGAATACGAGTAGTCATTTATCCGATAATATCCGAGAGATGGGATGATGACTATGGGAACCTCTTGTAGAACATGTTTGGCATGTTCAAACCCTAGTACACTCCCTTTGGGTGGTTCTTAACCAAGACTCCATGCTCGTGACTTGCAACAAACCCTTGATTCATGGTTGATCCGCTCTCGTATCCTTAATATCAATGGAACTTGGATGTTGATAAGGTGTAAACCATAATCCACCAAAATGGATGATTGATATTAAGGATGACATGATCCATCCCATGACCTTTGTTTAGTGTGCTTTGCTTGATCCTTGAGTTTGATTATTGCATTCGTGCATTCATGCACCCATTTGCATCCATATCATCAATAATGAGAAAATTTTCAAGGAACTTAAGAGGTTTATTTGCAAATTTTCAGACATGGAAAGACAAAGAAGGAATACGAAGAAGTACAGTTTCAGACAACCCGACTTGAAAGAGCTAAGGAATTTGACATCCTATGTATTAGATCCCTTGGGTTTCAAGGCTCGTTATGGGTAGCTTCTATCTATTCTGACTACTCAAGTGGACGAAGGATTCATGAGTGTATTGGTACAGTTCTATAATCCCTTGTACCAGTGTTTCACATTTCCGGATTTTCAGCTCTTGCTCACGCTTGAGGAGTATGCCTACCTTGTGGGTATACCTATCCTAGACCAGTTGTCGTTCAGTGGCTTAGAGAGTATTCCTACTTCTCAAGAGATAGCTGATATGTTGCATATAGATGAATCTCTGGTTGGTGCTCATATGACTACCAAAGGTGGAATTCAAGGTCTCCCTTCTGAGTTCCTTATTGCTTAAGCTATTATGTATGGGAAGGCCATGAGTGAGGACGCCTTTGAGGCCATATTTGTACTTATCATCTATGGGCTAGTGTTATTCCCCAACATCGACAAGTTTGTGGATGTGAACGCTATTAGGATTTTCTCTTCTCTTAATCCTGTTCCGACTCTGTTAAGTGACACTTACTTTTCTTTGCATATGAGGAATGCAAAGGGTGGTGGTACCATTGTGTGTTGTCTGCTTCTGTTGTACAAGTGGTTTATTTCGCACTTGCCACAAACGGTCGCCTTCAAGGAGAACAAAGGATGTCTACAGTGGTCCACGAGACTTATGTCTCTCACTAATGACGATATCTTTTGGTATAACCGTGTATATGATGGTGTGCAGATTATTGACTCTTGTGGTGAATTTTCCAATGTGCCTCTTCTTGGCATATGTGGTGGGATTAACAACAACCCTATTTTGGCACGTCGTCAGCTCGGGTTCCCCCTAAAGGATAAGCCTAATAACATTCTGTTAGAGGGTGTGTTCTTTCAGGAGGGTAAAGAACCCTAAGGCTTGAAGGGCGGGATGGTCCGCGCTTGGCGCAAGATCCATAGGAAGGGAAGGAAGGAGCTTGGTCCGAAGAACTGTATCGCTTTGGAACCTTATACCTCTTGGGTTAGGAGGAGAGCTTTCGAGTACCTCATGCCTTACGAGTATCCAAGACCTACACCTTTGGTTATGGCTGGGCCTTCAACCCTCCCTGACCAAGGAGTAGAGGAGTTGAGAGACGAAGACCGTTCACGTGCCTAGATCCGTGAACGAGAGGAGTTGCTTCAGCAGATCAGAGAGAAGGATGCTTTGATAGAGTTCCTTGAGCATCAGGTTATTGACGAGCCTGATGATGCTTTGACTTCTCTTCTTCCTCAGTCTTCCATGTTTTGGAAGAGGAAGTACGATCGACTCGCCAAAGAGAAGGCAGATATGGAGGCAGCCTACGAGAGGGAGGTGAAGAGGCTTCGTGCAACTTATCTTCAAGTGTCCAGAGCTTTAGATGATTGCTTCTAGGGTTCCATAGGATGCTCATTTTCCTTCTCTCTTGTATTGTATTTTGGTTACCAAGACTATACTTCTTTGGTGCAAAAATATTTTCCAGATATTATTGATGTGATATTCCACTATATGTCCAAATAATTAATATTTCCAAATATTTGCAAATAGAACTCTAAAAGTTCCTCTGATTAAAAATAAAATCATATGCACAAGCATTGCATGCATCATGTACATAAGCAGGTTTTGTTCCAGGGCTTCTTGTTCAGTGGTTTAACTCTGTGTTCTTCATTTATTTTGAAGACAAGCTGACGCACTGGTACTACACCAGAGCCAACGCATCAAGACTAATGGATCATTTGGAGCAAGAGAACCGGGAACTTAAGGAGGAAGTAGCCAGATTAACTGCCCTGATGGAGTCATTCATGGCTGCCCAGAGCCAGTCTTCTCCGACACCTTCAACTCCTCCCCAGAGGACAGTCATCTCCGAGATTGCCTCTTCAACCGTGCCTGCAGCCAATGCCCATTTTGCACCAACAGCTATGCCAGCCGGGTTTCCTTGGGGGATGCCTCCCAACTTTATTCCTGAGGGTCCTGCACCCACCTTTGCTTCTCTACCGGCATCTAGCCCGGTCCTTGCCGTTCCACCTCCTGTCGTGCATACTATGCCCCGAGTAGACGACACCATCTACCATTTTGAGCCGTCTGAGGGCCCAGATGTCAATGAAAAGATGGATGCTATGAATGATCAGTTTCTTAAGCTCCGCAAGGAATTGAAAACTCTCTGAGGAAAGGACCTCTTCGGCAAGTGTGCTGCTGAACTCTGCTTGGTCCCAAATGTCAAAAACCCTGTAAAGTTCAAAGTGCCTGACTTTGAAAAGTACAAGGGAAATAATTGCCCTCTCAGCGACCTGGTTATGTATGCCAGGAAGATGTCGACTCAAACCGACAATGATCAGCTTCTTATTCACTACTTCCAGGACAGTTTGTCCAGTGCTGCCCTGAGATAGTATATGGGCTTGGACAGCGCAAACATCCGATCCTTCAATGATCTTGGCGAGGCCTTCGTCAAGCAATACAAGTATAACGTGGATATGGCTCCCGATAGGGATCAATTGAGAGTCATGTCCCAAAAGGACAAGGAAACGTTTAAAGAGTACGCCCAGAGATGGCGAGAGCTAGCAACACAGATTGTGCCCCCGCTAGAGGAGAAAGAAATGACCAAGATCTTCCTGAAGACCTTGAGCTCATTCTACTATGAGCGAATGATCGCCAGCGCTCCTTCTGATTTCATCGAGATGGTGAACATGGGGATGCGTTTGGAAGAAGGAGTCAGGGAAGGGCGCCTGATAAAAGAAGAAGGCTCTTTTACCAAGCGATATGGGGCGTTTGGAATGAAGAAAGATGGCGAGGCACATGCTGTGACCTCCCATGTTAAACCAAGAAGACCCTCAGTAAGGAGGAAGACCGTGCGTCCTGCCGGTAACCAGCACCAGGTGGCTCACATAGCACCTGTGTTCAGAGATAACCAGCAATATCAGCATACCAACAATAACCAGCAACATCAACATCAACAATATCATCAACAACAACACCGTTCTCAACAGCAGGCCTACCAGCCTCAAAACAACAATCAAGCCAGTACAAGCTATGAGAGGAAGAGGGTCACCTTTGATCCTATTCCTATGACCTATGACGAATTGTATCCCTCTTTGATAGAGAGGAAGTTGATTACTCCACGAGACCCACCGGTTATACCTACCAACCCTCAGTGGTGGTATAAGCCCGAGATACACTGTGTTTATCATTCTGGTGCTCCCGGACATGACGTGGAAAACTGTTACCCGTTGAAGACCAAGGTTCAAGACCTTGTGAGATGTGGTATCTTGTGTTTCCAGGACGTAGGTCCTAATGTGAAAAAGAACCCATTGCCCGAGCATGGGAAGTCCTCTGTCAACATGGTCCAGGGTTGCCCTGGTAAATATAAAGTCAAATATGTCAGCCATATTCGACAATCTTTGGTCGAGATACACATACTGTTGTGTGAATACAGTCATTATGAGCATGACCACGACAGATACCGTGTCTGCACTGTCAATCAGGGGGGATGTCGCCAAGTCCGTAAAGACATCCAAGAAATGCTGGATGAATGAGTAATTGAGATACTTCAGAATCGAAATGTTGATATTGATGATGATGAAGTCAATGTAATATCTCCGGTATTTCGGATCCCTGAGCTTATTGTCATTCAGTATGATGGCAGCAAGCAGAAGGCTTCTCCCTCTTTGATCATTAAACCAGCTGACCCTGTGCCATACTCTTCTGATAAGGCGGTTCCCTACCGCTACAATGTTGTGGCATTGGAGGATGGGAAGGAGGTGCCTCTGCCCTCTACTTTTGTTGTTAATATTGCCGATGTCAGCGGTCTGACCCGTAACGGTCGTTTTTTCTCGGCTCCGCCGAAACCCCAAGTTGATGTACGAAGGGCCGATGTTGCTGATTATGCTGAACGCCCGATTGGGAATGCTGCTAGTTCACCGAATCCGGCACTTTTTGCCAATAAACCCGCCTCTGTTGTGAAAACTCCTGTCTCTGCTGGCCAGAGTGGCATCGCGAAAGAAGAATGTGATGAGATACTGAGGCTCATCAAAAGGAGTGAGTACAATGTTGTAGATCAGCTTCTACAAACGCCATCAAAGATCTCCGTGTTATCTTTGTTGATGAATTCAGAACCACACCGTGAAGCTCTGCAGAAGGTGTTGGATATGGCGTATGTAGATCATGACGTCACAATAGAGCAATTTGACAGTATTGTTGCAAACATTACCGCTTTTAACAATTTGAGTTTTTGTGATGCTGATCTCCCTGAGGAGGGAAGAGACCACAACTTGGCACTACACATATCCATGAGCTGCAAGGATGATGCCATGTCTAATGTGCTGGTAGACACTGGATCATCGCTGAATGTGTTGCCAAAATCCACTCTGGCTAGATTGTCATATCAGGGGCCTCCAATGAGACAGAGTGGAGTAGTGGTTAAAGCTTTTGATGGGTCCCGCAAAACTGTGATTGAAGAAGTTGAACTCCCAGTCAAGATCGGACCAAGTGATTTCCATATCACTTTTCAGGTCATGGATATTCACCCATCATATAGTTGTCTGTTGGGCAGACCATGGATTCACGAGGTAGGCGTCGTGACATCCACCCTACATCAGAAACTGAAGTTTGTCAAAAACAAGAAGCTGGTGGTGGTAGGGGGAGAAAAGGCTCTCCTGGTTAGCCATTTGTCTTCCTTTTCTTACATAGATGCTGAGGATGAAGTTGGAACGCCGTTCCAAGCTTTATCTATTGTTGAGCCTACTAAGAAAGGAACTTCTTCATTTGCGTCCTATAATGATGCTAAGATGGCCATTGAGCATGGTACAACTACTAGATTGGGGCAAATGATTAAGCTGGAAGACAACAAATCTCGGGTTGGCATATGGTATTCTTCTAGCGCTTTCAACAAACATGGGTTGTTCAAGAGTGGTGGATTCATCCACACTGTTCAAGATGAGGAAGATGCTGTTGTTGAGGAAGAGGATGCAGAGGAAGATTCTGGCGACTTTGTCATCCCTGGAGGGGTCTGCAATAATTGGGTCGTTGTTGATGTCCCAACAGTTATCCATAAGTCAAAGTAATGTTAATTGTGTTTAAAAACCCTTCTTCCATGCCAAAAGGAGGAGTGATGACATTGTTGGCTCATAAATACAATGATATTTTCATTCAATAAATTCATGTTAAATGTTTGTTTTTCCAATTATTTTCACTTTTTGCTTTTTTGCATAAAATTGGTGATCACATAAAACCCTAAAATAGAATAAAATCAATCTTTTCATCTGCATAATGATTTTCCTTGTTTAAATTCTA